>NW_015150951.1:334706-342948 GCF_000732505.1 Cyprinodon variegatus
GAGGTTTCTAGAATTTCCTTCTTTCATCTGAGGAATATATCAAAAATTAGAAATATCCTGTCCAGGGGTGATACTGAGAAACTAGTGTCATGAACTGGGGACATATGGACCCAGTATTCAAGGCGAGACAGTCAGGCACAGTGGAAGAGGGTAGCTGAGACAGGACGTAGGAACCGGAACTTGAAGCAGGACTTTAAACTGGTCTCCTTCCTGGAGCCAGGCTTACTGAATAAAAACTGAAACTCCCCACATAATGAGCCAAAAACCCAGAGGACTCCGCGGGGGAGGAACAGTGGACGATCAGGAGAAGAGACAAACATAAAAACCCTCTTTCCACTGGCAGCTAGGAACCAGGACATGAACCAAATAAAACTGAACAGAAAGACTGACAGAAAGACAAGCAATGATCTGGCACTGAATGCTCAGGCTGAACTGAATATGAAACAGAGGAAACAGGTGAGAGGAATAAATTATAATTGAGGCAGAGAGGGAAAACGACCAGTGAGAGGGATTAATAATTAAGGGAGAGCAAACAGGCCAGATCATGACAGAGCCCCCTCCTCAAGGGCGGATTCCAGATGCCCAAACCAGAACCAAACAATACGAAAAAAGTAAACCAAGCAGGGCGGGTGGGGGGGGTCAAGACCGGACACAGATCAAAAAGAACGCAGGCTTCTGACATCGGGAGGCACAGACGCAAAACACAGACTAACAGAACCTCCCGCATGTCAGAACCGGGACGAAAATCAAACCCGAAAGAAAAAACCAGCGTTATCCTACTGACTGTCGCCCGATGGGTCCTGTTGTGGCCAGATCATTCTGTCATGAACTGGGGACAGATGGACCCAGTATTCAAGGCGAGGCAGTCAGGCACAGTGGAAGAGGGTAGCCGAGACAGGACGTAGGAACCGGAACTTGAAGCAGAACTGGTCTCCTACCTGGAGCCAGGCTTACTGAATAAAAACTGAACCTCCCCACATAATGAGCCAAAAACCCAGAGGACTCCGCGGGGGAGGAACAGTGGACGATCAGGAGACGAGACAAACACAAAAACCCTCTTTCACTGGCAGCTAGGATCCAGGACATGAACCAAATAAAATTGAACAGAAAGACAAGCAATGATCTGGCACTGAATGTTCAGGCTGAACTGAATATAAACCAGAGGAAACAGGTGAGAGGAATAAATTATAATTGAGGCAGAGAGGGAAAACGACAGGTGAGAGGGATTACTAATTAACGGAGACAGAAGCAAAAATCTAATGACATTAATCCACAAAATCCATAAATACTGAAAACCAGGAATACTCACAACACGGGGGCAAGAGATGATGACAAACCAGCAACTTTGACTGAGCAGGAAGTGCATATATGGGAGAGAGAAACAAAGACCCGGCTTATCGGCAGATTGGGTGCAGGTGTGAACAGAGGAGTCTAGAAAGGAGCCAGGGAAAACTCAAAGATAAAACAGACAGAACCAAAACCATGAAAGTATCTATCTTTTATCTCCATTTTATTTATCAAAAAAACTCAAGAATAACTTTTTTTCCCCCATTGTCATGAAGTAATATTGCTTAGAAAGTGAAAAATGTTTATTCAGTTTGGAATAAGGAGATGGCTGTGGAAAATGTTCAGAGCTGTGAATATTTTCTATATCCAATGTAATTCCCCTCATAGATTTCAGCTGTGTTATAGGTAAACTCACAGTAAAAAAAAGTATTTATGTCAGTTAATGGTGACAATCGAAACTGGTTGATGAAGTGCAAAGGAGGACCAAGAGTCTAACTAGCAGTCTAACAGCCAATTGTAACTGCTCTGATAATCAATTGTTCCTTCCAAAGTGCTGAGTCATGCTCCGATAAAAGCATTAAAGGAGGCTGACGGATGGATCCGAAGGCCTCTACCCATATAAATTGTATTGTGTTAAGATCAAGCTGCACACTGACAGTTCTGTGTAGAAAAAAGCTCAGAAAAAAAAGCGTTGATAGGGATCAGGAGGGTGTTTTCTACCTCAGTGGATGTGCTGCCTGAAGCTTGTGCCTGTCTGTGAAGGGATCTGGGTCCTGAGCTTGGCTTGCTCTAGAGAAAGTGACTTAGTTGGTGGTCTGGTGTCAAGTGTCTTCAAACTCAAGGAGACACACTCGTACACACCTACCCAAGCACCAATAGAAAATATCCAAATGCTTGAATCTCATGCCAACCCAGCTTCCTTTTTAATCAGCATTGCTTGTGTGTTTTGATGTCAGGTGCTGTCTTGATTTTATTAAGTCAATCATTGGATTAGGATATCAGATCTTGAGATGCAGAATATAACAACCAGCACAAAAGAACATTTCATTAATCAGAGGCTTTGTAAAATCGTGATTGCAACCAATTAATCACTTTTCTAAATAAAATACCTATACTTATTACCAATAGACTTTGGTCAATTAATGAATTAGTATATCAAAATAAAAATTGAATTATGACTATTTCTGTTTCGATTTAATGGAATGATGTGGCTCTGCTTTCATGTAGTCGTTTGTTCCAACCATAGATGCAGTCATACTCTTCTTCATACAACTAACTTTGGTAAAAAATAGAAAACATTCAGTTTTACACATAGAGGTATTGGGCATCTCTCTGTGTCATTCTTTATAAACACTGCATTTTAGCAACTTTTTTTAAATAATTCAGTCTAAACTAAAGGCTATAATTGAAAGGGTTATCTGTTTCAACATTTAAATCAGGTGTGAATTAAGACTTTTTTTTTAAGTTTTATTTTAAAAAGTAAAATCTATTCAGTTCAAATGAAAATACTTTATTAATCCCAATTTAGATTGAATGCTGGGTTTAGCACAAGAAAAAAGGCATATGCTTGGATAAAACTTCACCATTTTCTACTTTTCTGTAGAAAACAGCATACTTTACAATGTTGACTACTGAGCTCAGATAGATGAGCAAAGCAAACTCCCTGCCTCATTTAAACACCTGCTAAGATGACACATGGGTTGTGTTTCCAAAGCTACAAGATTGAGAGAAAATTTTGTTCAACACTATCTAAAAGGAGATTATTGTCAACAGTATCATATACAGATACATGTCCATTATCTGAGACCTTGAAAATATAATTAGTGACATCAGAGCTGTTTTCAAGATGAAATCTTACAGATTCGTTTTTTTTTTTTCCCAACAACTTTTAGTAGAGTTACAAAAATGTACTGTATATGTCATGGACTGTTCACCCGCTCTGCCCTTGCCTGTTCCACCTCCCTCTACACCTCACTTAATTAGGTTCATTGTTCCCTAACGGTACACCCCTGCTCTGCATCACAATCACACCCCATTCATCATGCCTGTCATTCTACCTACATATTCTACTCTCTGCTGGAAACCTTTACCTGAGTAAATGTCCACTGATGTTTCCTTTCCTATATGCTATTGATCACATTTCTGCCTCCTGGATTTCTCTGTTCTTTGTCTCTCTACTCTGATATTTTCCAGGCCTCTAATCTCTAGATGAGGGGTTGGCAACCCGCGGCTCCGGAGCCGCATGCGGCTCTTTAGGGTTCCCCTTGAGGCTCCCTGGAACTTTTTCAAAAATTTCTGAAAATCAAGTTTTTTTTTTTCTTTTGTTTTGATATGGTGTGCATGAGATCAAACAAAAATAATTATGTTTTCCAATGCTGTAAACATTTGTATAATAAATAAATTTATACAATAATTTGCGTCATAGCCATGGAGATCAGTGGTCATAACTTGCAACCAGCGCTGCTCGGTGCCAGGCAAACAAAGCTGCTGGAGTGTCTCGGACCATGGATCCCAAAGGGGAAAAAAGGAAGATAGCTGATGAGAAAAGAGGATTCAAAGGATGGACCGAATAATTTTCTTTCATTATCAATGCAGAAGGATTGCCCGCATTTTTGCCTGGTAGTGAGAGGTTGGCAAAAAATAAAAATAAAAATTTGGAAAGGCATTTCCAGGGAAGGCAAGCTAAATATGCAGCCAACAACCAAGCTGGCAGGGAGAGAAAAATGGTGATTGTAGAACTTCTGGATAAATTAGAGGAGAGCAAATTTAGATTTAAGAAGTGGATTACATCTCCAAACTCCTCTTCTGCTGCTAGTTTGGTTGCAAGGATGGAAAGCTGTCCACAGATCGAACAAGTAGAGCTCTGATGCAGGGATTGGAACTTTCTTCCATTTTTTCCCCAAATCCTCAAACTATAAATCACACCAAGGAACGCTGGGATGGGGGATTTCAGGGTTAGAGATCTCTGCTCTGATGGGTGTCAGTTCCTGCTTGGTTCCTCCTGACTCAATCAACTGCTCCCAACAGAAACACGTCCACCATAGAGAGATTCCTTGATGCTGTTTCTATAATTTCATCAATGCAACAAAACTTAAACAAAACTTAAACTTAAACCGCACGGTGAAGGGCGGTTAAGCGGCACACGATGACGCAACGCGCGATGGGAGCGTTCACTGCTCGTCCCTCACCTCATGCTGCTATGTGACATTTACTCGAGGATAAAGATTTAATCATGAATGCTTATTATATATTTAAGCCCACATAGTCATTTTCTATAGTGGGATAATACACTTAGAGCCCGTTTTTCCATACGAGGCATGTTTAAGACTTTTACATTTTTGCGGCTCTAGACAGATTTATTTTTTGTTTTTTTGGTCCAATATGGCTCTTTGAGCAGTTTGGGTTGCCGACCCCTGCTCTAGACAAAGATCTGGCCTCTGCCTCATGATTCCTGACTATCAATTCAAGTGTAATCCTTGGATTCCAGTCATCAGTATCTAATTCAATGGCTCTGACCCAGATTCTGTATCCTGACCTTATCCTTCTGCATTATCCCTAGACTTGTTTCCTCAAAGATTTTTCCCTGTGTAGCCTGGCATAAGCCAGATTGATATGTGTTGCTCAATTTGAATTCTACACAGTATCCATCTGGAAAGGAATCAGTGGAAGGTTTGCAAAAGGGAGGGACAATCAAATCAAACTCTAACAAATCAAGTCAGGAGGAATGTGCAAACATCTTTCCTATCCATAGGGGCATAAATCCTTTTGCTCATTTTTCAAAAAAGAAATAGAGGGTGCTCTAGCCAAAACCCATTGCAGCAATGTTTGCTTTTGTAATTTGAATTTGTTTTTTACTGGTTGACTTCATACATGTTCTTGGTTGGAAACATTGCAGTTTTCAGTACTGGCTTCTGGCAAGAGGTATTTTCAGAAGTTTGTCAATTCACAAATGTCGCAACAATTAATCTTGCTTGGAAAGTAATTTTGTGATTTACTGAAGAAACTTTCCCTCCACTTACTGTAGGGGTTCACGCTGTTATCACTAGTGTGATTTTAGGAATCAAAATGTCAGATTCTTTGCTCTCCTCTAGGTTTCTGAGGTTAGTGGCTTTGCTATCACTTTATTTATATCTCAAAATTTCTACCCAAACATTCACCTAATCAGGTTCTTGAGCTTGTTCCTCGTATTTTTCAACAATGTCGTTAATTCTATTATCAATAAAGCATTAAACATTATTGTGTCAGACTAAATTATTGGGTCCTAAGTGCTGCCTGTTAGAGTAAGAATGTTTAGCAAACACGGACCCAGAAGTGAAGTGTTGTGAAGTCCTACATTTAAAAATATCCCAATATTTTTTGTCTTAAAATATGGATTTCTGTAAGATTTTCTTGTTTTCTTATAGTGTGTGCGTACAGAAATATATTTGACAGATGGCTGTGTTCGTGTGTGTCTGTGTGTGTGTGTGTGTCTTCTTTCTCATCAATATCAGCAATTATCAAGTTCCAATGACATCCCCAGGCCTTAAAGGGTCTGGCAAGTATTAGGTCTGCTTGGTGTTTTCTATTTAACATGTTAAGGACTCATACAGAGTTATAATCTCTATGACTAATCTGTACGAGTTAATTGACTCATAATAAAAAACGTAGGGGCAAACTGCAGCACCAAAGGAACAGTAGTGGTTGTGAGTTTAAGTTCCCTACTTTGTCAGCGTCCCTGGGCAATAGACTTAACCAACAGCTGCCTATCAGTGTTTATGTGGTTGAATGTGACTCATGAAATGCCCTAAAATATCAGAAAATTGTTATGTAGGATTTGTCCATTTACCATTTGGGAATTTTAGAACTATTTATCCATCAATTCAATTCAGTTTATTTGCACACACCAGTTCACAAGACATGTAATTTCTAGGCACTTTACAGAGATAATGTGTTTTAAAATGATAACATGTGGAGTGGAGTGTTAAGGACATTGCTCTTGGAATCCAGAGGTTTTGAGTTCAAACCCCCCCCACAGACTGCCACTCTGGGTCCCTGAGCAAAGACCCTTAACCCCACACTGCTCCCCGGGTTCCACACAATGGTAGCCCACTGCTCCCCAAGGGCATGGGTTAAATGCAGAGAGTTCAATTTGTCTCTCTGTACTTGTAAGAATGTAATGACAATAAAACGCTGGGGGGAAAAAATACAGCCAAATCATACAATCAGATTGGTTCAGTTTTCTATATAAGGAAAACCAGCTGTTTGCATTGACTCATTGACGTTAAAGCAATACCTAACACCAAGCATGCTTATACTGTAGATTTGCTTGGCGCATGTGGAGAGGAAAAACTCCTTTTAACAGCAAGAACCCTCCAGCAGAACCAGACTCAACATGAGCGGCCATCTGCCAAAGCCGACTGGGATTCAAAGAGACAGAAGCAGATGTACAAAAAGAAGCAAAGATACAAGAGGTAATTGTCAACCAACTCCACAGGTGGCCCCATCCAGAAAAGCTCTCATGTCAGAGAATGAAAGACCACAGATACAGTTTGTCATAGTAAGAGAAACAGGACTACAATGGAAAACAGGCCAAGTGCCAAAATATATAAACAAAGGTATTGATGGCAGTTGCAGAGCTGATATTCCTCTCCAGGATGGTGTCATATCCAAACAGGAAAATACCAGATGAAGCTACTATGATGAGGAAAAGCAGGGAAAGGATAATGTTAGAGACTAAACTAACAAATACTGCAGACTGGGAAAATAGAGATAGAATGAAACAGAATGATGAAAAGGGGTACCTATGTCCTCCAGCAGTCTAAGCCTACAGCAGCAAAACTAGAGAGATCACTCTAACTATAAGCTTTATTAAAAAGGAAGGTTTAGTCCCTATGGACTAAAACTGGTAGGTGGTTCCTTAGGAGAGGAGCGTGATAACTAAAAGATTTACCTCCCATTCTACTTTTAGAATGTCCATCCACTCATCCTCTCCCAATACATCCGTCAGGGTCATTGTGGGGCTGGTGTCTATTGAGACTGGTGCCTATCTCCAGCAATGTAAGGTAAAAGGAAGGGTACATCCTGAACAGGTCACCAGTCCATTGCAGGGCAACTTTTTAGAACCCCTATGGTAAAACAGATCTTATGTAGCCATTAGTGACTATATGATTAATTTCAAATATAACTCTAACCTATTTGGAGGTTGCCTTTGTTGAGCTTTTCAGTAAATAAAATTTAGAACTCTCCACGTTTTTATCATTAAAAAAAAAAAAAAAAAACATGCAGGAAATGTACACATTAAAGTTTTTCCTAATATCTTGGTTGAGAAAAAAAAAAGATTTACACAAATTCATCTAATCTACACCATAAAGTTGATGGGTGAAACTTATTCAGTCTCAGAATAATCCTAAACAAAAACAACAACGGGAAAAGAATATCTTCATTTACATTTGAGAGTGAAAAAGACTGCAAAACTTGACAAAGAGCTTTTTAGCTTTTCTGGAAAAACTTAAATCTCAAAACATGTATGTCAGATTTATCCTGCCTCAACATTTTCCATATCCACAACCTCCTACATTGGTTAAGTCTGAATTACCAGCTATAGTGCTCTGCTTTTGCAACAAATTATCATTTGACTTCAAATAACTGTGTTTAGTGAAATCCCTCTCTAATGGCTAAAATGAATAACTATAGTGTTCTTGCTGACTTCTATCTGAGAATCCTCAGCTGTGAGAATAAACAGATTAATTTCCCCTTTAATGATAATTTCTCTGCTGGTCCATACTTTTGTGGATTTATTTGCATGTTATGTCGTTACAGCTAGGTAAAGAAAGCTGCAGTTATATTTATTTTTGAATTATTGTAAGCTGGTTGTTTGTTTGTTTTTTTTTTTGCCAGATAATCCTTTAGTTACAGAATGCTGTATCCTTTAAGATTGCAACACCATCAAGGATCATATCATTTTAAAGAAGTTTAT
>NW_015150951.1:346563-351179 GCF_000732505.1 Cyprinodon variegatus
ATTAGAGGTCAGGCAGCGGAGAGTGGACTCAAGTTGCTGGTTCATCCTCTCCGTCTGCCCGTTAGATTGAGGATGGTAACCTGAAGTTAAAGAGGATTTACAGTTTAGTGCAGAACAGAAAGCTTTCCAGACCTGAGAGATGAACTGGGGACCACGATCTGAGAGGATTTCCTGAGGGATACCATGGAGGCGAAAAACGTGCTTCACTAGAAGCTGAGCCGTCTGGAATGCAGTAGGGAGCTTTCTGAGGGGAATCAGATGACAGGCCTTGGAGAATCGATCAACTATGGTTAGAATCGTAGTCATACCTCTAGAAATCGGAAGACCGGTGACGAAATCAACGGCAATATGCGACCAGGGACGAGTTGGAACCGGTAAAGGATGTAACAGGCCAGAAGGTGGTTGGTGAGAGGTCTTATTTCGGGCGCAGATGGGACAAGCCAGCACGTACTCCTTAACATCTTTATGTAAGGAAGGCCACCAAAATCGCCTGCTTATGAGGGCGATGGTTCTGCTTACTCCAGGATGGGACGAAAATTTCGCTGCGTGCATCCACTGGATGAGGTGGGATCTGACGGAAGATGGGACATACATTTTATTAGCAGGACCATTACCTGGGTCAGGTTCTGAGGCCAGGGCAGAGTTGATCAAATCAGTGATCTCCCAGGAAATGGCTCCTACAGTACATGAGGCGGGAAGAACAGGTTCAGGTGTCTCAGGTTGATCGGACGAATACAGACGAGAGAGAGAGTCGGGCTTGACGTTCTTGGAACCAGGTCTGTATGAAATGATGAGATTGAATCGTGAGAAGAATAAAGACCACCTAGAATGCCATGAGTTGAATCTTTTGGCAGACTGAATATAGGCCAGGTTCTTGTGGTCTGTCCAAACCAGTACTGGATGCTCAGCCCCCTCGAGCCAGTGTCTCCAACGTCATAATTTTGCTCGGCTGGGGAGAGTCTGCGTGAATAGAAAGCACAAGGATGAGTCTTATGATCTGAATCTGACTGCTGAGATAACACAGCTCCAACACCGGAATCAGATGCATCAACCTCGAGGATTAACTGCTTCGTTGGATCTGGCTGGACCAAAATGGGAGCACTGGAAAAGAGTTTATTTAATTTATTAAAGGCCTCTTCGGCTTCAGGAGTGCATTGAAAGGTTCTCTTAACAGAAGTAAGAGCTGTGAGAGGTAGAGCTGTCTTGCTATAATTTTTAATGAATCTTCTGTAAAAGTTTGCAAAACCAAGAAATCTCTGAAGTTGCTTGCGGTTTTCAGGTGTAGGCCATTCCAGAACTGCCTTTATCTTGTCCTCTGATGGCTTCACCTGCCCACCCTCGAGCACAAACCCTAGGAAAGTGACAGATTTTTGATGAAATTCACATTTTTCGGCTTTCACAAAAAGTTTATTCTCCAGCAGTCTCTGAATGACTAAACGAACGTGTTTTTTGTGGTCAGAGAGGTTCTTGGAGTAAATAGGGGGGTCTTAAAGGCCGTTTTCCATTCATCCCCTTCTCTTATTCTGAGGTGGTGGTAGGCGTTTCTTAGATCGAGTTTGGTAAACACTGTAGCACCTTGTACAGGTTCAAAAGCAGAAGCCAGTAATGGTAGAGGATACTTATTTTTAACAGTGATCTGATTTAAACCTCTGTAATCTATACAGGGGCGCAGGGAACCATCCTTTTTTCCCACTAAGAAAAAACCAGCACCGAGAGGGGATGAAGATGGACGAATTATTCCAGCAGCCAGGGATTCGTTTATGTATTTTTCCATAGTTTCACGTTCTGGTTTGGAAATGTTATACAGCCTGCTGCTGGGAAGAGGGGCTCCAGGTAATAGATCTATGGCGCAGTCATATGGTTTGTGAGGTGGAAGAGACGTCGCACTGACCTTACTGAAAACTGGAGCCAGATCATGATACTCAGGGGGAACCGAAGTAAGGTCAGGAGAGTCCATCTCCCCCCTACCTCTAGGGGACTGAATAGTAGGAGCCGCAGAACGAAGACAGGATTCGTGACAGGAAGTTGACCAGGATTCAATGTGGCGTTCAGCCCAGTTGATGTGGGGGTTATGACGTTCCAGCCCTTCGAATCCTAGCACCAGGGGGGAACAAGCAGAAGGAAAAACAAAAAAAGTTAGCATCTCCCGATGGTTTCCAGAGATCAACAGTTCCAAAGGTTGTGTCTGATGAGTAACTTGATGTAGCTTCTTTCCATCGATGGCTGAAACTCGGAGGGGTTTGATTAAAGGAACAGTCTCAATCTTTAACTGCTGGACCAGTTCAGAATCAATTAGGTTTCTTTCACAACCTGAATCGATGAATGCTGACAGGGTGAGATTCTGGTTAGCAAAAAACAGAGTAGCTGGTAACAACAAATGAGGAGTTTTTTCAGATCTTAGGTGGCCCAGGCTTTTGATTTAGCCGGGCANAATTCAGCTAAGCCTACCATTATATCTAGATATACTGTGCAATAAGGGGTGATAGTGGAAGTTTTCCAAGATGAATCCCATATGTTCACTCAGTCCCTAAGGAAAGGGCTAATGGGATGTAGGATGTTGGTCCTGCTCTTTCTGCTTTCTCATAACATAATTGGATATGCAGTCTCCTGTTTTTTCCAGAGAAGCAGCAAACACCAAAATACATATAGAAGTTTCCAGCCACAAACTTTATAAAGTGCTTCCTAATTATTCTGTATGTGTGTCAGCAGCACCTTTTAAAAATATTGTATCTTTAGCTATACACCTACAATTATTCTACTGGAATAGTGCTTGCAACAGAGCAGGAACAAAAAGGAAAACCCTTTCTGTATCAAGGTAAAATTCTTTTAAACACATTTTCTGGATAAAAGCAGGATATAATCCAGTGATTCAGAATAATATAAAAGTGTATTAATTCATTTCCATAACTCATATTTCAGCATAAAAAACTCTCTTTATTGATGATAACACACAGACTGCTGCTTTAAAGCCTTTATTTCTGTTAAATAGGATTAACAAGTGTTCTCCACCGACAACTTTTAAAATAATATCCCAATCAAGACCTCAAAAGTATTGTTCAACCGCTAATCTCTCACAATTGAAAGAGTGGGGCAAAGTTCTAATCGTTTTGTATGAAGATGTCACAAAACTATTCAGGTTTCTTGACTGCAAAGGTATACAGCTAGGATTGGGAATATGTTGACAGAACACCTTTTGGTTGTGATCTCCATATAACTGCATTTTTTGTACCAACTAAAAGGAAAAAGTCACTTGTGTAAAAAAAAAAAAAAAAAAAAAAAAAAAAAAAAAAAAAAAACATGCTACAGTAGTTTGCAGAAAGCCATGGAGAACACAACAAATATGTACCAGAATCCTACGTGATTCTGTCATGTTTGGTTTAACGTGTCTAACCCACATGCAGAACACTCAGAGGCAGGAGAAAAGTTCAAAGGTTTATTAAATGATGAATGTACAGATTTTATGATCAGGTCCAGTGGGAAACTCGTCTGGTCACGAGTGGGTTCTGAAAAGGTACACAGATTTATCAGATCCAGGAAGGGACTGAACTGGTCACGAGTGGGTTCACTGCAGAGGAGGACAGAGGAGTTAGTGGAGGTCCAGGTATTTTGCAGGAAAGAGAGTGTGCAGGTCTGTACCTGTTCTGAAGTAGAGCAGAGCAGCTGAGGGGGGGAACCTTGAGGGTCCAGAGGCTGTCGGCAGGCTGAGGGCTAGGCGGAGGCAGAGCTTATTGAGTGCAGGCTGATTTGAGTTTCCTTCCAGTAATCTTCTGAGAGCGGGCACGCAGATCTTAGACAGGAACTGTTCTCCAGAGTTCTTCTGAGAATGGACAGGCAGATCACCGGCAGATAAACTCTTCAGGGTTTCAGGTTTCAGGCAGGTTCTGTCTAGGAAGCAGAGAGGAGAAAACAGATCAGGTTCGGTTCTCAAAGAGTCAGAGTTTCAGACAGGCTGGTTGGCTCAGGCTTGCTAACCGTTACTGGCAAACACTCTGGCACTGGAGAGAAGCCCTCTGCCTCCTTAAATACGGATCTCCTGATGAGCAGATGAGAGGCAGGTGGTGCTATCAGCTCCGGCTCCAGGCGATCTCGTACGCCCTCAGGTGGAGAAAGTGGACAGACCTCCAGATCCCAACAGATTCTGGCACATATCTGAATTTATGATAAAAAAAAATTACACTAAATATTACTCTGAGAACACTTTTCATCTTTAAGATAAAGCATGACTGAAACCACCTTATTTGTAAACTGAGTCCCACATTGAAAAACATGAAAGACACTATTTTTCTTCTAAAGGTACAATTGAAATTTCACAGCAGTTAGGAGAGGGTGAAAGGTGAATATCTAGAAAAAATACCACATATATAACACATCAAAATATTACAAGTCGAACAATAAGAAATAGTGATAATAGACAAGATAAAGTTCAACATTTTAGTAACACACTATTGTGAGCGGATGCTCCGAAAGAAAACCTGTTTTAGGCTGCAAAGGTATATTATGTTACAGCAGTATAAGCACACAAAAGGTCCACACCAGACTAATAGTTGATTGGGAGTCTGAGACTGTCATGATCGGTTTAGAGATAAACCCACATGCAGAACACCACTGGAGACTTG
>NW_015150951.1:351834-355345 GCF_000732505.1 Cyprinodon variegatus
GCACTCTGCTGGAGAAGGTGGAGAATCTCCAGATCCCAACAGAGACAAGACTTGGAAAACCGATGTTTATATTTGCTTTTCATCTAATTTCACTAAACCTGAGTGATTTTTTTATTTGTGCAGCTCATAGGGTGAACTTTCTCCCATTAACTGCAGAAAAGGTTCTTTTCTGTTTAATGACAAAGGAGAGCTGAATTCAAATGCATGCCAAATTAAACATTACAAAACAGCACATTTGTTTTCTCTAATTTCAAACATAATAATAATCTTAATTTAAGAAATGTGGAAAAAGTGAAGGAATGCAAATATTTTTGCTACTCTAAAAATAGTGATCATACCTTGTTTGACCTTTATGTGAACATGTATGGCTGTAATCATGTTTATATGTGAATCTATCTGTGCCTGCTGCCAAGATTGGCTTTAAATCATTCTCGTGTATTTGGCAGCCAGATGTATCATCTCCACATCTACTTAGAAGTAGAAATAATAAGACCTACACCAAACATAAAGTTGAAAGTGGATTTAAATCCTTATTTAAGTGTGTTTTCAGAAAACGTGATGCTCCAAATTATATTCCTAGTAGTATCTATGAAAGGAAGAACCTGCAAAAATGAAATTAGGGTAAAGCGTAAAAAACTACTTCAACATCCTGGCACCCCATTACAGTCAATTTCCTCTGTTGCCAGAATCTCTGATCACAGCAAGTGAGGCCTGAGATTAAACTTGCTTGAAAGATAAAATCTTGTAATATTTGTGTGATAACAAACACACAATAACGTGTGGAACTCAACCTGAGAACCACACATTATCAATTTTTTGCCTGGTTAGCCTGAGATGCTAAATGGAAAAAAAGACGGAGTGACTTTTATATTTTGTGATTGTACATTTAAAGAAGAAAAATAAAACAAACTAAATGTGGACATGAAACGATTTGCAACAGCAGATACAAAGGAACAATTTCAACAATTTCTAAGGAAAGTCTTCCATGCTTGGCGTTCATGTTGATCTGATCATTTGCATATGGACCCAGAAAAATGAGATGAAAACAAGCAATCAACTCTTATGTTCCATTTTTTAACTGCACAGATCCTCGAAAAGCTCATATAAAAAAGGCAAAACAAATGTCTATTCCTGCCATTGAGCTGCTTTTTGTCTGGGGTCAGATTTAATGTAGGAAGAAGCAAACAATCAAGCATTCCCAATAAGAGCCTTTGAAGGACTCATCTTGCAGATTGAGATTGCTTATTTAGAGAATGAGATCAATGCCTGTAATTTAAAATTCACATTTCTCTGTTCATCAAGTACTCTACTAGAAAACAAACTACTGAAGAATTTTCCAGTATTGTCCATCTTGTTTTTTAAATAGAACGGGTATCGAGCAGACTAGATCATGATTCTTTTTGCTTTTAGGTTTATTCCCCTCTAATAGTATTATTGTTTTATCTCAGTACATTTTTTGGTACAAAAAAAAGGAGAGCCTGACTGTGACTGAAAAAATGTATCAAAAAGAGATGAGCATTGTTATTCTGGACTCAGATGACTTGTAGGTCAGCCAGCATTCGGGTCATGGAAAAGATAACAGCACTCAATTATCTTGCTTCTTATCAATCTTTGAAGCACTACATTTGTACTCAACCCTGTCTGGATTCCATGGTGTACTAAGACAATAAGCTACATCCTGTAACGTACAGGAAATAAGATCCAAGATACGACACAGACAGGTCAGTGGAATGCAATAGATTTTATTAATGAGATTGTGGGCTAAGTGTGGCACTGGGAATTCCCTGTTACTGGGTCTCAGAGTTGGTGGTAGGCTCCGTGATGGGTGCAGGGCAGGAGTCAGTTTCAGGACGGGGCTTGGGGGAAGCGGTGGCCTTTGAGCGGCGGATGGTTTGCAGAGGACTGAGACTGATGAGCTCCATGCAGTCCGGTTACAGATTCCAGAGATTGAGAGTACAGAGTGGCAATCCAGAAAAAACGTCCAGGTCCGATCCAGGGTCTGATAACTGGCAGGATCAGAGAAGCATAGGGGTTAGGAAGACTCTGTAATTCACAGACAGAGTGGAGGTCAGGCTCACAGGCAGGCAATCCTAGGCTGAACTGGTGCAACGCCCAGAGGCAGATCAGGTTGGGTTTCCTGGCAGGCAGACAGAACCAGATAAGGGATCAGGCAGGCACGGTGAATAAAGACAGAATCAGATCGGGTAAGAGGTTGGCAGGCAAAAAAGGTTTGAAATGCTGGAAAGTACTCAGTGGCTAGTCTGAGACGATCTGGCACTGGTAACAGATCTAAACAGGGTATATATGGAGGTGGAACCACTTAGTGTTAATAGCAGGCAGGGTGGAGTGAGCAGGTGTACCGAGTTGTGGATTAAGCCAGCACCAGTGCCAAGATCATCACACATCCATTAAATTATGAGAAT
The DNA here is from genome assembly GCF_000732505.1 of Cyprinodon variegatus. Lineage (NCBI taxonomy): Eukaryota > Metazoa > Chordata > Actinopteri > Cyprinodontiformes > Cyprinodontidae > Cyprinodon > Cyprinodon variegatus. Next base: position 354,258 of record NW_015150951.1, read on the forward strand.
TTTTAATCAGGTAATTATTTTTGCATATTATGTTCAATAATGATTAATTATACCAACATTAGAATTTCCTTTTAGCAACTATTTTGTAAAAAAAAAATATTTCTATTAGAAGTGTCTGTATTGAAATTAAATTGTGAGTTTAGAAGATGCGTCTCATCATGTGCAGTGTCTGTCAGAGGAAGTTTTAATATGTTTTATAAGCTGTATTGTCAATGCACCGATCTGTAAAAATGGCTGCGCAGTGGAGCAGTAGGTAGAACTGCTGCCTTGCAGCAAGAATGTTCCAGGTTCAACTCCCGGCCTGGGGTGTGTCTGCATGTTCTGTCTGAGCGTGCCCAGGTACTCCGGCTTCCTCCCACCGTCCAAATACGTGACTGTTAGGTTAATTGGCTTCTCTAATTCCACCTTAGGCGTGCATGAATTGTTGTTTTGTCTCTGTGTTGCCCTGCGATGGAGTGGTGACCTGTCCAGGGTGTAACCCGCCTCCCGTAGACAGCCAGAGATAGGCACCAACACCTTGCAACCCCAGCAGGGATGAAGCGTAATGGAAAATGGATGGATGATCAGTAATAATACAATGACCAACCTCTTAAGATGTGTATATTTTTCATTTTTTGTTACCAAAAACTGACTGCTGAGGTTGTGCCTTATTGTTTGCCACCAACTGATTAGTTGCATATCCTTTAAGTGCTGTGACCTGGGAGGGGAATATGTTTGTTGTACTCCCATATAGGCTATTGAAAGTGAGATATAAGAAATGTAGAGGCTAAGTTGAAATAATCTGCAACAATGTTTTGTTAGGTTATAAGAAGGATAATGATACCAAGACCCAATAATTCCCAGGAGAAAATTGTCTAAAGCATCAGACTGCCGAGTGTCAGGGCTTTATCTTAAAGTTCAACCTGGTGCCACATATTCCAAAGAAGCTGGTCATTTTCTAAATGTAAACGATGAAATAATCAGATCCGGGGCACCAAATGAGCAAAAGAGTTTGAAGCTTTACATACACACATACACATTGGTGGGAGTAACGCTGTTACTAACGCCGTTACATTTTTTTAGCAACGAGTAATCTAACTAATTACTTT
>NW_015150951.1:359105-368471 GCF_000732505.1 Cyprinodon variegatus
CCAGAGTGTTGTTCAGCATGGGGGTGAGTAGAAAATGAAGGCTAATCATGTTTTGGGTGTACTATTCCTTTAAATCGCCAATGCCCTGGTTATTATAGAGACAACTGATTTCAAGTGCCAGTTGTAACAAAACATCGAGATGATTCCCCTGGAGAACAGAACTAAGGGGAAACATTGTTTCTGAACTCAGACAGGGGTAGCAGTGATAGCATGGAATCAGTGTGAGAACAGTGGCTTAGAGGGCTGAATAACTGCTTTAGAATCACAACTGGACCTACTCATCTCCTAATTTTTTATACTTGTCATTGAACTTGAGAAAACAGTATTAAAGAATTTCTGAATTTTATGCTATGATCTAATGTAAAAAATATCATTGCTGGAATAGATTGGTAAAGAGGATGTCATTTTGTTCGTTTAGTTCATATCTTCTGAGCGGACGGGCAGTTGGTGGCTGTCAGGAAAACCTGGTCTCAGTAAAACCTGTTTTGATGTCAACAATTTCAATTCAATGTATTAGTCCCCAAGGGAAATTAAAATGTTAGATTAACCCATAAGTAATTTTTTAACCATGTGTTTTAGGTGGTCATAGCTGTGAGCAGGAAAAATCTACTTTATCTGCCTCTCTGACACCATCTTTTGTTGTTTTAAAGTCTTCTGAGGAGGATACTCACTTTGGTCCTTCATTTTATGAAGGACTATTTTTGTGGAAATATTTCCAGAGGTTATACAGGGGTTCCTACAACAGAGCTGGCCTTCTTTATTTATGTGTCAAGCTTCTTTAAGTAATTTGCTCTGATGCTTTTACCCAGCAGATGTTGGCAGAAGCGATTACAATCTCCACAACAGACTTACAGAACAGTAACAGGAAATAAGCACTGTCTTGCTGCAAACACTGAAGGAAGTAAGCTTTCTTAGGAATTCCAGTCTGCTCTGACCCTCCAGCAGACAGCTGCAGAGTTGACTCTCTTGTTTGACATTGTCCAGGAGAACTCTTAGGTACCTATACTCCACCACCTGAACTTCTTTGCCAATGCTGTTAATAAGATTAAACTTGTTCTGTTTTCTTCTGAAATCTACAATAATCCCCCTTGTTTTCTTGAAATTCAGGATCAAATGTTTGTTTCGACACCATGCCACGAAACGCTTCACCAGCTCCGTGTACACAGTCTTATCAATCTTTGATGCACCCAATGACTGCATCATTTGACTCTGTCTTGTTCTGTTGTCATAGGTGTACAACATAAGAAGAAATGGTGAGAGTACTGTCCCTGTGCTGCTGACTAGTTGATTAGACAGCTGAGCTTTCAGTGTAACTGTGTTGTGTTTGTCAGTCAGTCCTCTGAAGTTAATCAGGTTTAAATACATTGGAGAAATCAAAGAACATTATCCTAACAGTGCTCTCTGCCTTCACTAAATGAAACCGTGTTTTTTGAAGCAGGTTTATGATGACACATTCAACTCCAACTACATGACGATAACTAAACTGCAGGGGTCCTGACTGCTGTTTGCTTGCTTGCAAAGCTGAACAAACAGACGTCTGTTTAGGACCTTCTTGATGTGGGATGTCAGGGCAACAGGTCTATAGTCAACAAGAAATGTTGGTTGAGTTTTCCATGGTACCACATCACTGGAATTGTCTCTTGGGTCAGGCTAAGGTTGAAGAGGTGTTGTAGAATTCCACATAGTTGCTCATCACAGGCATTCAAGACTCTGTGGCTGAAACCAGATTCCTCATCTATACGTTAAAAGCCTCCAACCAGCTACCTAACAGTTGTGTCTACACACAACATTCTTGCACTGTCTTTCTACCGTGATAACAGTCTATACACTACATTTCCCCCCTCATTCATAAAATGGTAAAATAGGGGACATTTCCAGGGACAGCTTAAGCTGTGGACAGGTGGTCCGGAAATTGGGCACATCTGGTCACCATATGCAGACCTGTTTGTTGAATTTAACTTGTTGAAGAATGTATTAAATTCATTGGCTCTGATTTCCATCTGTCTTAAACTCTTTCTCCTTGCAGCCTATAATAATTCTCCATCCCTGACCAAGAAGGTCTAAAATTGTTCTACCGGAGACTGCTTTTCAGCCTATTTCTGTATGCTTCCTTGTTTTCTCTTATCTTGACCTTACAAGTTTGGTCTGTATACTTTCGCTTTCCTGAACGTTCTCTTTTTCCTTGTATAACAGGTCCTGTAGATGACTGGATGATAAGGATCTATTTCTTAAGATTACCCTCTTGTAATTCACAAAATGTAAATCAAAACCATGCAAATATTATAATCACTTATCTACTGAAATACAAATATAGATTAATCCAATAACTGTATGTACAGAACTCTTATGAAAAGGATGGTCCGTCAGATAGTCAAATCTCAGATTCAGGAGGAGTATTGTGCTTTTTCTCCTGGCCGTGGAACACTGGATCAGCTCTACCCCCTCAGCAGGATTCTGGAGGGTGCATGGGAAGTTGCCCAACCACTCTACATGTGTTTTGAGGATCTGGAGAAGGCATTCAAGAGTGTCCCTCGGGGCATCCTGTGGGGGGTACTCTGGGCGTATGGAGTACCAGGCCCTTTAACAAAGGCTGTTAGGTCTCTGTAGGACCGGTGTCAGAGCCTGTTCCCCATTGCCGGCATTAAGTCGCACTAGTTTCCAGTGAGGGTTGGACTCCGCGAAGCTTGCCCTTTAATATCGATTCTGTTCACCCCTTTTATGGACAGAATTTTTAGGCACAGCCAAGGTGTTGAGGAGATCTGTTTTGTTGGCCTTAAGATTGTGTCTCATTTTCGCAAATTATGTGGTCCTATTGGCTTCATCAGGGCTTGATCAACAGCTCTCGCCGCAGCGGTTCGCAGCCAAGTGTGAAGCCAGGATGTGGTTCAGTGCCTCCAAATCCATGGTCTTGAGCCGGAAAAGGGTAGAGTACCTTCTCCGGGTTGGGGAGAATGTGCTGCCCCTGGTGGAGGAGTGTAAGTTTCTTGGGGTCTTGTTCACGAATGAGAGGAAGATGGAGCCCGAGATCCATAGGCAGACTGGTGTAGCGTCTGTTGTGAAGCGTGCGCTGTTGTGGTGAAGAGAGAGCTGAGCCAAAAAGCAAAGTTCTCAATTTACCGGTTGACCTGCGTTCCTACTCTCATCTATGGTCTTGTTTGTCAAACTAAGTTATAGTTCTTGTGGCGTAATGCTCCTTAGAGAGGAAAAAACTCAGTCAATTAATGAGGTGAGATTTTCCAGTTCCACAGACAGATTATTGATCCTTTGTGCTGCATTAACAACCCCAAAGTTAGAACAGGGATCAGATCCTGTTACAGATTGCTTGGAGTGACTTCTTTGAGGCGGCGCACATGAAGCATGTATTATAGCTTTACAACCTTCAGACTTCCCTATAAAATTAGCTATAGGTTCTTCTTTGTGCAATACAGACATATGGAGCCCTTGTTGGATGTCATTACTCCGAAACTTGTAATGAATTCCTTTAGTGACACAGATCAAATCAGTCATATCATAAATCATACTGCTCTCCCTCTTTGGCTTTATGGTTTAGTTTTATCATTTTGTTCTTTACCAAAGTTTAAAAATACCCTCCGTTAGCCTGCTTGAGGAAGAAAAGGGGCTAAGGTGTAGACTGTATCAAGGGGAACAGGTATCAACAATAGTTCATCATGGAAAGCATGTGGGACTGCTGGATGTTGGATCTCTATTTAAGTAATTTGATGAATGTGATTAGAATGATCTCTCAATTCAGTAGAGAATTGCCAGACAGCATAGACAAGAGTGAGTCAACTGAAGAAACATCACTCTAAACTAAAGAGAAAGAAGGAGTTAATTACTTTCTGCTGCAAGTTTTTGGGATAATTAGACAGTGATGGACATTTTAATTTAAGGAAAAAGTATTATATTTATGATCGCTTCACTTTCTCTGGGCATCTTTTATCTGCAACATATTCAATCTGTAATCAAGCCAGATGCTCAGATGGAGCAGTGGACCATTAGATAGGAATCAATTTTAAACATCTCTCAATATTTAGGCTCTAGAGGTTTTTTGACTGTTGCTAAAAGCAACTTTTTTGATGTCTAGTTGTCTGCCTAGAGTGTGATTGTAGGTGCTGGTCCCTTGGAGTCATATTGTTGTACGTGACCCAGTAGAGAGCTGACATGTTTACACGATTCATCACAGAGCAGGCCACAAGCAGCAGGGGTAGAGGCAGTAAACACTTCTCATATATATTTCTGACTGTTGCAGGGTAAAGGTGTTATTGTCTGCTGAGAGAAGTTTATTGAAGAGGCTGAATTGGAGGGATCCCATCCAGTGTTTCTCTTTAACATTATATCTTGTCTTACTGTGTGAAAATTATTATCACTCCAGCCAGAATAACCCCCCAGAAGCCTTTTACTTTTTATATATTTATATCAGGTTTATATAGCGCTGTAGAGAAGTTTACTGCTACTCCTAATGATCTTGAATGCAAGGTTTAATTAGGTTGTTTAATTATGTATTTAAACTTTTTCCAGGCTATACACTATCCAATATGCAGGGTGTTTTTTCAAAAGAGGAATCAGCTCCTCCAGTTTAATTTTATTGAGGATGTACCCCACACTACGCCACTAAACTATACAAATGAGCTAAAATGTGTTTTTGCCCTTCTATAAAACATTACGGGGTGTCTCAGCAACATATCGATCAAATCCTGAATCTCTTCTAAACTGTAGTTGTAGTCACATATTAGTTTTACATTAAAAGCAATCAGCTGGCAATTTATATCAAAACATGATTATTAACAGGAACTTTTAAAACCAGGACCCATTTAATTAGCGCTCAAACTGTCTTTACAGCTATTTTTAAAACGTTGCATATTTGGTTTGAAATCTAACTTTAGCTTAAATCTAAGATTTCTCTTTAACTCATGACAGGAATGGGATGTGAATACTTTGAAGGTTGTTTTAATAATTATATGCTTAAGAAGTGGCATACTCTAGTTGTCTTACAAGTTCCTGTTGAGGTGCTATATTTTTGTTTATGAATCAAAAAAGAAGTAGATTAAAATGACAAATGAGCAGATATAGCTTGTTAAAGAAAATGTACTGAATCAATGCAACGAGTTTCAAAACTAGAGTCCAACATTTATATTGATGCTTTATGATACAGTTAGTCTGTTTAGGGTTATTGGTGAAAGGAATTTTTCAGGAACGGGTACAAATATGTTTGGCTTTGGAGGAATGTGTATTTTTTCATGTATGCTGATTTAAGGGCATAGTGCTTTAATTATTTAAACTACATAATTCTGACGCTGTCAGGGTTCCGTTGTCTGTGAGTGTGAGTGCCAGTGATGCATCTCTTCCAGAGAGGATCTTGGTGGAGAACCTGGGTAGTCTACTCAGGTGGAGCTAATCAGTCTCATCAGACTGCTGGGCTTTAAATAGCAGCAGAGCCTTCACTTAGTGCTGGATGATTAACGTATACAGTTTTCTCTCGGATGTCAAGAAGATTCAGTTCTACTGATTGACCTCCTGTTGATTTACCTACAGGTTACCTGCCTGCCCGCTCTGCCGTTCATCATTTCCAGCTCAGATTCATCAGGCTCCTGGTTCTCTGTATTGTCACCTACCACGCACAATCAGAATTATATCATCAACCTTTTCCCTCATGGGACCCTCGCCATCTTCCCTCCACACCTCACTCAGAGTCATTCAGACGTAAGCTCTCTTTCATTAATCCCAGATCAAACATTTCTGGCCCCATTAACTCCACTGTCATTTCAGACGCCACAGTTCCCAGAAACCTCTTCACAAGAATTGTCTGTTATTTCTCTTGTATATAAACCTTTTTTCAAATTCAAACTAGGTTGATTCTGCATGTGGATCAGAATCATCCGGGAAACCTGACCCAGCAGAACCTTCTCCGAACCCCACTCAAGATCATTCTGTTCTCTTCCGTAATGACTCGATGCTTAAATCTTTATATCAGGAAGAAATACATACAAACCAATGATTAGATCATATTCTGAAATTCTCAAAGATCTTCATCAAAAACTTGTCTATACAGGACTGTCTCAGGTCATAATTCCATCTACTTCTCAAGAGATAGGTAAATGTGTTTTTTTTGTTTTGTTACAATGCTCTCCAGTTTTTCTCTTTTCACACCAAAGCTTCCAAACAGATGCAAAGAAATTCTGTTATGTCATGGGCTTTTTAAGGGGAAGAACGCTAAAATGGATGGAGGGCAAACTTGGACAGCAAGTCCTTTTTCATGACACTTCTGAGTCATTAGTGTTCAAATTTGAACACACTTTTGCATGTTGTGTAATCTAAGGCAGGGTTGTCAAGCAGTAGCAGATTTAGCCATTGGATTTAGAACCCTGGCCACCTCTTCTGGTTGGAACACAGAGGCATTAAAAGGAGCTTTTCTACAGATTAACTGGAGTTACTGTGCTGATTTAAAGTCATTGGAGGATCTTAATACTGTAGCTATTACAATCGACAACAGGATCAGAGACCGAACTCGATCTCAGAGGGCGGGCAACCTGCGGGCAACTGTCTGAACCTGCCAAAAGACAAAGCCCATCACTAGCTACGGGAGGAGTGATGAGCAACTCTAAGAAAACTTCCCGTCTAACACCACCTTGTACCTTGGTTACAAGTAACCTGTCATTTCATGCTTTTGGTTTAATTGATTCTAGATGTGGAAAAAAACTTATTGACAGCAACCTGATAAACCAACTGAAGATAACCACTGTTCCTCTTCCAAGCCCCACTCTTAAGTGCTGGTTATACTCCCGCAGCAGTGTGTCGCAGTGAGCTTGTCGCAGATATGACGCAGATATCTTTTGATTTATGCCCAATTTTGAAGCGCGTTCTGCACTATGTTATTCCACACCACAACGCAAGAGGAAAAATCACGAACTAGCTGGGAGTCTAGTGACGGCCGAGGCAGTGAGGAAGTGGGAAAAGGCAAGGGGCAATTTTGTGCCACAACGGAGGGACATGAGGGCAAAAAAGGGCGGGGATGCAGGTGGAAAAAAGGTCCCAGCGTTCTCGCACACCTCGCTCTTCTAGCTGGTTCATCTAGTTTTCCACAATGGCGGTCAATCAAACAACACAAGCCTGTAAGGAACCACACAGGAAATATGCATAGTGTAGAGCGGATGTAGATGTGACCAATCGGCGGCCTCATGTCTGCAGCACTGTCACCTACAATTTTGGAGAGGTGCACCAGAGTGTCAGCGGGAGGGGTGGGGGCTGCTAAACATACGCAGACGACCTGGTTTCTGCACAAAAACCAGCCTTTAGTCTCTGCACTGAACGGAAAAGCCTTACCTGTCATAACTCATTGAGCTTTCCCCATTGAACTTTTAGTTTCAGGAAATTCCAAAAAAAAAAAAAAAAAAAAAAAAAAATCCACTGGACTTTGTTTTCCAAGTTTGAAGACGTTTTTCTTCCCATCCAGGAAGCTTCTTAACCCCTTGAACCCTACGGACCCACCGGCGGGTCCAGCTGCTACGTGACCTCGTAATTTTAACAAACCCCCAGTATTGATGTAAAAAACATATTTGGCACAGTTTGGTGACATTTATGGATAAATGTGCCAAAATGGCCTCTCCGCCTAAGAAATTTCTCACTAATACCATTCTAAAATAAATATGATTCATCTGATTGAGTCCAAATTTGGTATATTTTTACACAACATTTAGATTTGAAAGTCTGTACTACTTTTTTGTGCTATACATAATATTTTGGTAGTGTTTTGCAATGTTTATTTCAAAGAGAATTTTGGCGAGGTTCAAAAAATGCAAAATATTTTGTATTTTGTCCCTAATATTTCAGGCAGGGTCAAAGCTACAATGGTGCTGACACCAGAAAACCATTCTATGACATCTTACCTTTACAGACGTACCAAAAGTTTCTTCTTAAATCTAATAGCTTTGAGGCTATAAGTTATTTACTTTTGTGTGTTTTTGTCAGGCAGAAATTTATTTATACCCCCTTAGGGTGTAAGAGGTTAATTCAAAATGTCAGGAAGCTTTGTTTTGGCTTAGGAACATGCAAATTGAGCCAAAAGAACAGCCCTGCCCCTTAGGAATGGGTAGTCATTGAGGTCTTTGTTAGCATGCAATACCCAATACTGGTCTAAGCCTCTGAAACAGGGAGTCTTTAGCCTCATTGTCTGGGTCCCCTGCATGGCTTTGAGGATTATGATAAAGGGAAGGAATCAACATTATCGCTGCGTTGTAAGTTATAGAGAGCTGAAACTTGAGTCCACCCCCCTCTGTTTAAGGTTGATTTTTCTCTTAAAATGGCTTCCTTCACACCCCTTTCAAAACCCCTTTCTTCCTTATCCCAAATGTGAACATTCTGGTCCTAAAAGAATGTCCATTGTCCATAAGGTGTAGGTGTACAGCCTAGTCTTGTCCAGTGGAGGTAGCTCTGCTGTGTTGATCCATGCTTCTGTGGAGAGCTTGTTTGGTTTCTTCAAAACAAAGATCAGAGCGTTCCTCACTGCATTGAACAGCATACACCACTCCGCTTATCTTAGGTCTGGGGGTTTTGTTTTTAGGATGCACAACTCTCTGTTTAAGGGTCTAGTTTGGTTTGAAATGTACTGGAATTTCGTGTTTGTAAAATATCCTCTTGAGTTTTTCAGAGACTCCAGCAACATATGGGATGGTGATGTTTTTGCGTTTAATGTTCTCACCGTTATGTTCTGCTGCATCTCTTATTGATTAATTTGCTGATTTGATAAACTATCAGTTTGGGTATCCATAGGTTTGAAGAGCATCTTTGATGTGCTTCTGTTCTTTGTGCTTCCATTCAGAAGGGAAGCACAGAAGAATTAGATATGTTTGTGAAATGAAGGAAACCTTGGCTTTTAGTCTCCGATGGTCTACATTCAGCACTACCAATAGGCTAGAAGGTATAGCTGCAGTAATGACACACATGAAAGAAGCTGTGACAAGACTAGGGATGGGGATCGAAACCCGGTTCCATCAAGGACCCAGTTCCACTTTTTTCAAAACCCGAAAATCAATAACGTTTGGGCTTATCGATACCACTATCGAGTCTGGTCGTTTTTTTTTTTTTTCTCCCGGAGGTCCTGTAACATAATTGTGTGTCCCTCGAGTCGCGCCACAGCATTTAAATCTAATCAATCCAATCACTGCAGCATGTACACCAATATTTTGGAATGAAATTGTAAGCAAACAGATATTAAAAGTAAAACAAGTGAAGTCTGGCACTTAACTTTGCTCGCGACTCGAGAATGGCTGAACGGAAAAGACTCCTCCTCCTCCCGCCGCAGTCGGGCCCGTCTTAATCATCCACTCAGAGTACCACTGGTTAGCGCGCACACAGACTTTGTAGCTTGTC
>NW_015150951.1:370536-384010 GCF_000732505.1 Cyprinodon variegatus
GTTCCACTTTTTTCTAAACCCGAAAATCAATAACGTTTGGGCTTATCGATACCACTATCGAGTCTGGTCGTTTTTTTTTTTTTTTTCTCCCAGAGGTCCAGTAACATATTGTGTGTCCCTCGAGTCGCATCACAGCATTTAAATCTAATCAATCCAATCACTGCAGCATGTACACCAATATTTTGGAATGAAATTGTAAGCAAACAGATATTAAAAGTAAAACAAGTGAAGTCTGGCACTTAACTCTGCTCGTGACTCGAGAATGGCTGAACGGAAAAGACTCCTTCTGCCACCACAGTCGGGCCCGTCTTCATCATCCACTCAGAGTACCACTGGTAAGCGCGCACACAGACTTTGTAGCTTGTGCGGTCAGTTAAAAATAGTAATTGTGAAATCCGTGTTGTAATCGGAAGCATACAATCTAGTTAGCTTGAAAAGTAAATAAAGTTTCAGGCGTGATGATGTGTTCAGATTGGCTCAGTAAAACGACAATTAGGGTATCATGATGCGTTCAAGTGTAACGTAAAGAAAACGGGAAATTGAGTTTTTGGCGAGAAACACGAGTAATACAGTTGTATACTGCTCTAATTATTTTAGAATATCTGATGCCAACATCTATTAAAAATTACATTTAATTTAAAATACAATTATTTATTTGTTAAATATTTTCCTAATCACTAAAAACATGATGAAAAGTGACAATAGACAATAAATTAACCAACAATTGTGAAAATATATTCTAGTTAGTTTTATGTCATTTCGAAGTGGCCTATTACATTAGCCATGTTTATTGAAGGCTAGAAACGTTTTTGTTATGCTCACTTGTTAAGCAATAAAAGCAATACCAGTTCTGTTAAAAAATATTGTTGCATCGTCTTTCCACCAAATAACAGAAAAGTATCGATAGTGGTATCGATAAAGACTCGGATCGATAAGGAGTATCGATAAAGGCATCGATATCAATTAATATTAACGATCCTCATCCCTAGACAAGACTTGATCTACTGTAAACAACTACCCTCAGCCTGCATTGATTAAGTCCCTAATCAAACTGTACATTGTGAAGGAAATACTTTTTTAATTCTCTGGGAAATGCTTGGACCTTGCAATAATCAGCACTACTATGAATGTAAAGCGATATTTAAACCAATTGTACAGTAGAAGTTTAAGAAGGTTCCATGCCTTTTCAGTACACGTTGGATAGTTTAACATGCAAGGGTGTATTTGTATTTTAAGAATTTGGCATTAAAGGTGTGGGTTATGTAAGAAAATGTTGTGGTGAGAGTAGAATGGGACTGCAGACAGCACCTTTGTGAGAGCTGTCCTCCACGGACAATGCTGTGATGACAGTTTTTTACGTTGCAAGTGCCTTTTCTCAACCTTCTAGACATTCGTCAAACATGTTTTATCTAAAAGGCACTCTTCCATTAAACATTCAAGAATTTGCTGTATTCATGTCATACTACTATTATTAGTTGTATAGGGGCAGAAAGCTGTCAAACCAGCCAGAAAAGTAGCAAAGTGACAGAAAAGGTGTTTTTGTCTGCTTTCTATATTTTTCTTTTGGTTTGAGCAATAGCAGAAAAGCTATTTTTTAAAATATGTATATAAATAATTATACGCACTTCTGTGGAAATGATGAAGAGATATTTACTTATGTGTAGTTGAAGTGGTGGAATTTGAGTTAGGTTGTCGAGCCCCCTTATATTCTTTGAGGCAAGTCAAAGTTTATGAAGGGGTTCAGTAGGGTTAGTTAAAAAGAATGATAACTAAAAGATGGGGTGCTAAGAGCATGTGAGTGGTCTCTGTATAATCAAAGCAAAATATATTTTTTAAATTCCTTGCGCAAACTAAGGAATGTTTATAAGAAGCACCAAAAAACTTTTTTTTCCCACTTCCCTGACCTACAAAAACAAAAATGACTTCATTCTCTTATTTCAGACTTCTTGCAGCTTATTTTTTTTACAATTTCCTGGCACATCTTTGTTTGTGTCTGAGAAATCCCAGGCTGCTATAGTGCAGTTGGAGGCAATTATAAGCACTTCATGGACGTCTGCTCTTAAGTTTTCTGTGAAATATAAATGTCCAGGCCATAAGAAAAGTTTTGCTCTTGCAGTCTAAATAAAAAAAATAAAATAAAAAATTGCTCTTGAGGAAAATGTAGGGGTCTTTAAGATTTTTCCCTGGACAAGTTGCAGTTCCCAAATTTGCAGTGTCTGTTTGTGGCTTTCACCTTTGAGATCAGTCTTGCTGAGGAGGTCTGATGACCTCCACCATCTTGACCTTTAACAGGTAATGTGGTACTGCTAATATCTAAAGTCTTGACCTTTAGTGGGCACCAGAGCCCAGTCAGGGAAAAAAAGATATTTTCCCCAAAAAACTTGGTAAACTACCTCTTCAGGTGTCCTCTTGCGTTTAAAAGTGTCATCAACTGAAAAATCCTTTTAGTGTTAAACCATGTTTGTTAGTGTTGGGGCATCTTTTAAAAACTAGTGAATAATGTAGTGGGCTGTTTGTTCAAACCAGAAAAACCCACAAGGATGGCGCTCCACAGAAAGATTTGGTCCTCCTGTGTGGTTTATGTTATTCGTGGATGGATGTCTAAATGATGTGCTTCCATCTACCTCTCTTTTTTTGTCTGCCAAAATAAGGAAACAAATATTTTCAGTTTGCTTGCATCTGTGGACCCAACTACCCGGGAGCAGTGGATTAACCTAATCTTTGATAACAATGTATAAGTGACTCTCCCTCCAATTCTGTATCTATGCTACACCGGAATAGTTCAATAACTTGGGACAGTACCATGTGAAGAGGAGAAGAAGATTAAGCCTATTTTTACACAGCAAAAAGGTTAGTGTTTCAGTTTAACACCCACTGTGTTAATTTTAACACCAAAAAGTGTTGATATGTGTCCAGAGTAACTAGTGTTAAAATAACATGTATTAATGTATTAATAGACTGACACCCAATTTTTTTTACATTTACACTAGCCATTGTTGATTATCCGACACTAATGGGTGTGGTATTAACATTACAATAAAGTTTATGGTAAATATAATTTTAAAATTAACATTATATAATTATATAATAATTTTCGTGTTAATACCAAAACTAAATGTTTTTTGTTGTTGAAGTCTTTTATGTTACTAGTGGCTTGTATTTTTGTACAGTGGGCCCTCAGAAAAGGGGGTACGAGACAGGGGGAGAGACATGTGGGAAAGGATTCAAAAGTCAGATTCAAACTCGATCCACCACATCGAGGACTAACGCCTCCCTGTGATAAACGTTAACCACTCCACCACCGAAGCGCGCCCTGAAATGTTTTTTTATGATAAAGAATGGACTACTAAGCAACTCATTCCCTAATATAAAGGGAAAAACCCTAAATATTTAAAACAATGCACAGAACTTTAATCTTTTTATCAAACTGTTTCTCTCAAAGACCTCAAACAATGCACAGTTCATATAAAACAGCAGTGGGGCACTATATACTTTTTTTTGTCATTATCAGAAGAAAACTGTCACAAGGCTGCTAATATATCAGGTCTGATGCACAGATAACAGCAAACGCATCCTCCACAATCTCTACTTTGAAAGCACTAATGTCCTCATCAAAAAGCCCTGTAGTGACTTTATTAGTCAAAAGAAATGCTTTATCGTTGTTAACTATCATGTTGGCAATTTTTTGAAAAACAGGCATTTCCACATTGGCAAAGAAGCTGCTTCTCCTTCAAACTAAAAAATTGGTTGTGCTGTATGCAGCCGTTACATGAGGGTGTGTCTTAAACTAAACAGCAAACAGTTGACGCTCCAATCTAACAACATAATTATGTTATTTTAATTCTGTGTATTGTCAATACAACACGCAATTATTTAATTTAAACTACGCCATCGATTTCAACACCAGCATTTTTGCTGTTTAGAAAAATGTAAGATTAGAACAATCCGGGACTTACCTGCAAGGCAGCCGCTAATTCGTGCTGCTTGTGCAACTTTTTACCTACAGTGTATGAGACCAGGAAGTGTGTGTGGGTGTGTGGGTGTGTGCTCTATATCTGAGCACAGGACCAATATCACATACTGTAAAGCTATGCTAATGTATACTATGGTATTGTATTGTAACATTTTGCATGAACAGGGATAGGCACAAGCAAAATTCCTATTCACACACTTTGAGAAACAAAGGGTAAGAAAATGGGTAAGGAAAACTCAAAATGTTAAAAAAAAAAAAAAGATTAAACGAGTTTAAAATGTTAAAATTTTAAAGGGATTATGTATTTAAAATAAGAGGTTATGACTTCTTAAAATATCTGGGTGTCTAATGTTGGCTAGTTTTGTAGGGTGATGTGGATAAGCACAACAAAATCTGTTCAACTCTCATTATTTTAATGCTGAGAAAGATTTTAATTAATCAGTTCAATAACTTTTTTACCTTCAAATACACCCAAAAGATTTGGATCATGAGGAAAAGAATGAAAACAAAGGAGAGCTTGTGAGCTTACCAGATAATAGTAGATTAATACATGTTGTTCAAATCTTAAAAAATGAGGCATTAGATCTATCATGTAGTATCACAACTCTGTAGATGCTAAATAGTCTACAGCTGTTTTCTAAAAGCCAACAGAATCAGAACCTCTTCCTCTCTTGGTCTATACAGAACCAGAACCAGAACCAGAGCAGAAATAGCAGCCAAGGGCGTAGGTTTGATTACAACTTTGGTAGGGACACTGTTGGTCTGATGTCATTGGTCCTATGCAAAAATATGCATGCTCGTTTTTTTATGCTTGAAAGTCAGGGTGTATTTCGTTTAAAGAGAAAAGCAGCATTTCATTTGAAAAGGTTTGCATTTGAAATTACCTAAGACAGTAGGTAAATCTGTGCCTATTTGACAGAATATAGTCTAAATATGTCTGCTATATGTGGATTTATACTTTTTTTTCAAGATATAGAATTGTGCAGAGGTTTTCACTATTTCTTACTATTATTATGAAAAAAAGAAAGCATGGTTTGCTGTGATCGGCCATTGATTTCATATGAATGCAGGGCCGAAAACTCCAAATAATTACTGTCGCGTTCAGCTGTTCACAGCAGACCTGTTCATCTTTTACATTTCTTAAGACTCTTATTTAAGTTTTGGGAGCATAATTAACTGTGGTCCACTACCTAAGCAATTTGGGATAAGGATGTCTAATTGCATTTTTCCCCCTAACAATATCTAGCCTTTTATTAGATGTCTTAATTAGAGCAGCTAAAACAGATGATCTGCCAAATTAAAGAGGATTTTGCCCTTAGAACATGAAAACTAGATACATGCACTTGAAAAAATATAATTGTTATTTTCTTTATCTATTTATAAATCATCATATTGCATCTACAAATTATCTTACCCTCGTGCATGAATGAAGGCTGATAGTGATTTAAGACAAAAATGACTCAGATTAAAAAATGTTTTAAGTACGGGGCCAGGACCAATTCTATAGGAGTGCTGACCCCTGTTGGCCCCTGTCTAGAACCACGCATCCACATAAATGGCCACGATCAGCTGTGATCAATATTAAGCTGTTCAAATCAATGTTCAAATTCTTACTGCATTACTGATAAGAAATGTGTGTATTTCATAAAAGAATCAAACTACTGCAGTGGTTCTTTATTTGTTTAACAATTTTTTTTCTGTATTGGCGACTGTTTTAGTCATTATGGAAAGTAGATTCCTCAGTGTACCGCCACTCCCTTTTGCAGATGGTCTGAAATGCTGTCTCAGTGTAATTTTCTATTGATCATAAATCTAAACCTAAGGGCTTTGGGGGAATGTGAACTACAGTCTTGCTAATTGGGCTCTGGGAATAATAATTTTTCTCCTTTTGTTGGGTATATAAATCAAGGAAGGGCCCTTGCCCTCTGCATAAAACTTGTTTTTTCTTGGTTGTTGTTTTTTTTTTTTTAGTGTAAAGTGAACTTAAGTAACCTAGAAGTGTAAATCAAGGACCGTTTGTGTTCCTTTTTCTGTCATCAGAGCATTTGACCTCTGAACAGTAAACGATCTTTAGTTTTTCTTTAGTATCTTTAGTTAGTCCTGTCATGCTAAGGATGTGGCATGGGACAGGTAGTAAGTGGTAAGCATGGTAAGTGGAGGACTTTTAATAAAAGAAATTAAAAACTTAGATTTAGTCATTGGAATCAAGTAGCACCCAATATCTACCAGGCACACAATTCGTTGATATTCATATTTAAAGCAAAAAAAGTTCCCCCTTTTCACTGAAAACGCCGGCGGTGGAAAAAAGTTCTCATTTAATTATTTGTCCGTCTCTTTAGACTGTGTAATGATTGGATACAAAATGTTATTTATGTTTCCACAAGGCAACATTAAATGCTTTATGTGTTAAACCTAAACTTGCATCTTTAATTAAGTATTTATTTTCCCGTTTAAAATTTCTATACTGCTTTTAAATCTTTCTCAATCTAACATATTTTCTAAGTATGATTTATATACTTAAATAAACATAAGTAATTTATTGAGACTTAGGATTAGTATATTCTGACCCCAAGAGCTTTTTAGTGTGATGCTGTGTGGTTAAACTGGTTTTGTTAAACCACTATTCTGAACTAAGATCTGTGTGCTAAGTTTGAGGAACACATCCTTACCCTTCATCCTTAGCAACACGTTAAAATATAGAACAGCAAGCTTCACTACAAATTTTTCCAAGACAAAAGGTTAGACTTTCAAGATTAAACTACTGATACTAAGCAATAAAAAACACAAACGTATTACATTTAGTAGGCATCCCAGCTTGCATAAAAAAAACACTATGCCCTAAACAAGAAAAAATATTTTCCATGCACAACCAACTGATGAGTCTAAATCCAGCAGCATTATCAGTGCATTTCCTCTCTCTTTCAAGATTGCCGTGAAAACAGCTGTTTCTATAAGACTTTGATCTGACAAAACCAACATTTTCGTTGACCATATTTTATTATATACTTTATATATATATATGTACTCTAAATATATATATTTTATTTTTTTCTTGTCAATGATATGCTTTTTTAAAGCCTCAGGTATGATTACTTATCTCTGAATCTAGAAGGGTTGCTTCATGCTTCAGGGTGCAGGTGTGAAGAAATTCTGTGATTTAATCCTGCCCCAATGAAGGCAGGATTATTTAAAGGTTGTAATGCCTTGGCACTACTCCCAGAGTGCCTGTGTCCTATCATGTGCTCGCAGCTGACTTTATGTTTAGACACAAACAACAAATGAGCATTTCATGATGTCACAAGTAATTGCTGCACTAAACTAAATCCTATGATTTTCACATAAAAGGCTTTTCTAGAATGTGGGACATTAATCTTAATCAAGTTTTATATAGAAGCTGCTATCATGGGCATAGGTTTGCATAGGGACCATAGGGACATGTCCCTACCAAAATTTTGGACGGACCTACCTGTCCTTACAAACAATTAGATGTGAATACCATGTTTATAATTTACAATACAGCATTGTTGCAGCAGTAGAGGAGTTCTGGAATGGGTATTATTGACAGACGAAAACATGTTTTATCTAAAATGGAAAATGTTTATCAATTTTTTTTTTACAATTTTGGTATAATTCTTGCTCTAAGTTGGTCGCTCTGTGAGCTAAAGACATCTTTTAGAGTACCGGTATCGATACTCCATAATGATCAATCGATTACTAAATTTGTTGAAATTATTTCAATAATTTATTAATCCAATGAATTGTTTCAGCCATAAATAAAATACATGAAATGGGTTAAACAGAGTAGCTACAGCCTAGATGTAGAGCTTGTAGAGTGAAGTTAATATATTAAATGCTCAGTGTCAGTTCCTCTTCTATTTCCAGTGCTCATGTAAATACAATACATGTATTTGGCGTCCCTTGAATCTATTATTTTGTTTTGTTTTTATGATACAAAGAGAACATTTAAAAGATAAGAGTGGGTTTTACCTCTGCACAATTCTATATCTTGAAGAAAAAGTATAAATCTACATATAGCAGATATTTAAACTATATTCTGTTAAATAGGCAAAGATTTACCTACTGTCTTAGGTAATTTCAAATGCAAAACATTTCAAAGTGGAAAAAAGTCCTATATCCTCATTCATCAGAGCCAGTGAAGCGTCAGTCATTGATAAACAGCATCTAGTGAGTGTAGTGCTTATAAAATATGTATAAATGTAGCAAGAAATGCTGCTTTTCTCTTTAAACGAAATACACCCTGATTTTCACGTCAAGCATAAAATTATGAGCATGCATATTTTTGCATAGGACCAATGACATCAGACAAACAGTGTCCCTACCAAAGTTAAAATCAAACCTACGCCCTTGGCTGCTATATAAAATTTCTGCTCACAATACAATAAACGTTTTGTATAGTGAGGGTTCTGGTTCTTATCACGAATAGCTCATGTTGTTATTATGAAATTAAGGTAGCTCACAAAGGGAAAAAGGTTGGAGACCCCTGTTCTAGGGGCTTTGAAAGGTGAGCTACACCTGCGCAGATCAGATTTGTTGTTGGTCTGTGCGCAATGCACACCAGATATATTTCTGTCTGATTTGCTGCCATCTGCGTTTGATGTCTGGAGCACTTGAGCAACTGAAATCTCAGGAGACAAGAACGAGATCAGGCATCTGAGGTAGCGACCACAGTTGATCAGAAGCAAGTGCGGCAGCTGCAATGCATGGTGGATGAAGAGAAAACACCCTCAGTCAGCGGTGAACAGACAGGTGATTGGATCTAAGTTTTATAGATATAAACACCTCCACATGTCCTCCCCACCAGTGGCGGATCTAAAGAAGATGAGGTTGTCACCACTAACTGTTAATAAACAAACTGATGTCCCAGGGATGTGAAGCTCTGACTGACTTCCAGACGTTTTTTGTCCTGGTGTTGTAAGAAATTCTGTTTCCCTTGTTTTGGGAGTTGCGTACTGAAGCCAGAGAGGCGGACATGGTGGATCTAACCATTTTCCCAGAGCTTTTGATCAATTTCTCTGTAAAAAGAACTCATATATTCATGTCAAGATTGTAACATCTAATTTAATCAGTAGCTGTTGTTTACAAAATTGTAAAATAAATAGATTAATAGACGAGGTCCTTTTAAGCTGTTTTGTGTTGTTTTTTTAAACGGCAAGAGAATCTGTCTTTTTCCAACTTCTGTCACTTAATCCTGACAGAAATAAAAGTCAGTCACCAAACACAGATTTCGAACACGTAGTGTATGTATCATTTTTCATTGCTGATATAAGGGGATGGAAACTGGCTGATAGGACACAAAAATTTAGAATTTCTGAAAAGATGAGAGTGTAGATTTTCTGGACATATATGACAGATTACTGGATTAAGGAAATATCTAGTCTTGTAATTGTTATCCCATATAACTCTTTATTTCCCAAAGACATGGGAGGAGAGAATGGATATTTCTAGCCTCGTGAGACCATCCTGATCTTGGGAGCTTTCAAGGTTTCACTCGCAGATCAGTCTGGCTACTTTCCATTAAAGAAAATTTGGAGCAGTTCACCAAACGAACGTCCAATCAGCGTTGGCTTTGAGGCGGGTTGAGGTGTGAAGCAATGAGAAGCGCGACAGTTCAGTCTAAAGAACATGGCGGCTTCAGCCGATGAAACTAGCGTTAGCGTGGCTATCGAGCAAGTTTTATTGGAATTACTGAGTATTTCTTCACTGAAAGAAGAGCAAAACACTGCTCTGGAGGCTTTTCTCTGAGGAAAATATGTTTTTGCTCTTCTCCCGACTGGTTTCGGCAAGAGTAGCCTGGCTTGTGGTTGTGTTTTCGTCGTCGCTCTGTTAGTACGTCATATGCTTCGTTGATCTGATTGGTTTATTTGGCCCGTCTATCACCAACATAGGCCAATCAGCTAACCAGTATTTTCACCCCTTCCCAAAATTGCTTCAACGGAAGGTTTCCAGATGGATATGTGGAGCAAATCCATCTGGCGGAGTCAGGTTAGGGTATTTAAGCTGCCTGAAATAATCTGTTTCCCTTCTATAACATGGGAAGAAATAAATGCACCTGCAAGTTTTTAACTGTGTTAATTCCTCTCTTCATCAACAACAAACCCTTTGGATATGGTGACATTTGATCATTATTTGCCAGAGTTATCAGAAGGGATTCATATATTTTAGCTGACTGATATAATCCTTTGATTATATTCCCATTCCCTTTGATGAAATGTATTTTTTCAGTTTGAATCTTTATCTAACAATTTATAAATATATATATATAAAAAAAAAAAAAGTTAAAAACAAAACCAATGGACTTTGTTTTCGAAGTTTGAAGATGTTTCTCTTTCCACCCAGAAAGTTTTCTCAATTCAAAACGTCTGGAGCAATGCTACTCCAGACATTTTGAATTGAGAATTGAAAATACATTTCATAAAGATCATCGAACCAACTTACATATTTATTTTAAGTAGCTTGGATTTCAAAATATAAAATAATGTTTCAAACATAACATAAAAAAAATAATGAAAGTTTCAAAATAAACAGGATTTGTTTATTTTTTCCCATTTTATGGGGGAACGAATTATATCAGGTGGCTGAAATATTTGATTTCCCTCTCATAACTTTGGCAAATAATGATCAAATCTCCCCAAATCCAAAGAGTTTGTTGTTGGTAAAGAGAGGAAAGAACACAGTTAAAGACTTGCAGGTACATTATTTAATCCGGTATTATGGAGGGGGAACCGATTATTTCAGTCAGCTGAAATATATGGTTACCCCCTTTTAACTCTGGTAAATAAAGAACAAATGCTATCAAAATCAAAATTAATAACCTAGATACATTATACTAGCATTATTAATAGACATAAAAGAGCTTTTATCCCACATACGGGCAACAGCAGCCAGCATCTATCTGTCCGTCCGTCCGTCCGTCCGTCCGTCCGTCCGTCCGTCCGTCCGTCCGTCTGTCTATCTATCTATCTATCTAAATGTCTTTCTGTCAGTTTTCAAAGCAGACATTTAGATTTTTTTTAAAATGTTTATTAATTTATTATTGCAGTGAACAATGTGGGCTTCTATGGCAAGTACCTCCTCAGGGAGAAAACACAGGATAGTGACCACGTCTCTCTGGCGATGGATGACTATGAACGTGTTAGTCACTAACCTGGTCTTAAAGTTAAACCGTGCCCAGAGAATGAGGTTGGTTTCAGCCAGTAAGCTGCCTACAAGACTGCTGCCCAGAGAGTCCCAGACATTGAAGTCCAGGACAGGCAGGAGATCAGAACTGAGCAGATGAAGGAAGGCAGGATAAGCCAGAGGGCAAAGCCAAAGCCTGCATCGAGGAGATGCTCAGGAGTCCAGGCCAGGAGATCAGAGCACTAAGAATATATTTCTGAGAATTCTGCAGAGTGCCAATACATCCAAAGCAGCATAAACTACCACTGTACCTCTTTCTTTTTTAAGTTTACATTAAGTATTATGCAGTTTGTCCTGATGAACATCCGTGTTACAGCTTCCCCTCAGTCAGCATGACAAACACTTTTGATGCGGGGGGTGGTTGTAGGTTTTGATGACACTATTCTGTAGGTGTTTGTTTCAAACTACCCGTGCTTTTTTTGTCATGATCAATTCGGAAGTCATGTAAAAGAAGAACTGGAAGAAACATAGGGGGTTCTTTGTTATGGCAGCACATTTTCTGTGCTGTGAAGGTTTCTTGTAAGTACATTTATATTTCATATCATTTGTTAGTTTTATATTTCTAAATTCTTCAATTTTTAATCAAAGAAGTTTGATAAAAATTAAGTGCTAAACACTTTAAAAAGTTGTTTAAAGACAGCTAACAGTAGAGTGCCTTGCCTTATAAAAGCATTCTCAGCCAGTTATCTTTTTCACTTTGTGAGCATATTCCTCTGTGGTTAAAAAATGTGTCTGGCACACATAGCTCACTCATCTCCAATCATTATGTTTTTCGTACTGTAGCTCTACAAATATGACTGAGATACAGGTAATACAAACTAAGGCCCTCCTAAACACAGGTATGTTGAAATTTAAAAAGGAACAAAAAAAGGGTTAAGATCAGATCAGGTCTTACCCAAATTCAGATATACTAGCTGAAAAAAAAAATCAAACGTGTTTTTCATGTACTTTGGGTAGCTGAGATTAAGTGCATAGGTATGTTTAATGCTAGATAGATTGCCTTTGGAAAGCTCTCAACGTGCATCACTACATTTCCCTTTAAGACGATTCCCACCAAGGATGCATTATGGTGACAGGAGTGCTTGTGGGGAGTGATGTTTTCTTCATCGTTGTACACATTTCTTCTTGATTGTCCTGAAAAAAAGAACAGTGCATGAACATCTCAACTCATCCAATAAACAGCTTTTACAGGTATAGAGCCAGCATGTCTGGCCTGGCCAGTGTTCACCCCCTGCCTACTTCACAAGTTAGAACAAAAAATTAGGCAGGACAGGTGAAAAGTAATAAAAAAAATCTTTAAAAGGCACAGGATACAATTTTGGAGTGCCTTTTTTATGTTTACAAACCACTTTGACATAAAAAACAACCAGATAAACAATCAATTCCTCAAATAATATGTATAGGAGTAGGAGCGATTGAGACGCAGCGAGTCGAGGGCAGGTTATTATATTATTCTGGCCTGTCATGTTTGCCATTGTTAACATTCCTCTCTGTTTCCCAGAGCATCGATCATTCATTCCACCTGAGCTGACACTGTTCATTCAAAATCAGTTCCAATTATTTTGACCTAGCAGCTCAATGGAAGACTAAAGCTGGCTTTACACATACCGCTTCACGTGTCAGCTTTGTTATCCACCACAGAAACTTGCCATGCAGCAGTCCTGATGATGTGTGCAGGATGTGCTCCACATCGCATCTTATTTTTAGATTTACCGTAACCACTTTTCCTTGCCTTATCTGACTTCATGTCAAGCTCATTTGGAGGTTAGACCAAATACCTACATTCGATGGAGGAGCTGGCTGTCATGCAGCAGCACAAAACAGTGTTGGCAGGTATTACCACACTAAGAGGAAAGGCTTCCATTTGTAACGGAACATAGATTACCTGGAAGAAGTAGTCTGTGTGAATGAGGGGTAAAAATACCTGAATTTTTAAAATATTTTTGTGAGAAGATATCCAGCTGTCCTTCCTTGCCTGCTTTATGATCGACTGCAGAATGCCCAAACCCCAGGTCAGATCTGCCTAAACACAGGAGGAACCACATTTTAGGATTCCCATTCCCTTCTTGACTTTAAGGTTAGTTGCTTTTTTTCTGAGTTAGAGTCAGTACAGCCACTTATATGTTCCTCCCTTCCAACAGATATTTGTTCCTGCTGCTCGTGGTGTGATGTTGTCCTGTTAATTTATTTGCAATAAATCATTAAAATTTTCTATCTATGTCTGGCTTTAATTTCAGGTACTCAGTCTCTGGGCCGGATCTATCAAAGGTTTGCGTGTATTAAAACGTGAGCTATTTCATTGCG
>NW_015150951.1:385057-385511 GCF_000732505.1 Cyprinodon variegatus
CTCTTGTTAAATCACCCGCAAACCATGGTTCAGCCCCTCGCGCAAAATTCCAGTTTGCGAGCGCAAATTACTTTTTAGTGACTCGCCCACAGCTAAAGAGATGACCTCACGGCCAAATGGGAAGAGACCACATGAAGCTATGAGAAAAAGCACAGAGAGCATAATGCCAAAAATCGAAGCTAACAGATTCTGCAGAGTGGGAGTACAGAGATAGAATGAAGCAGAAGGAAGCAAAAGGAGTCCCCATGTCCTCCAACAGTCTAAGCCTATAGCAGCATAACTATAGAGATAGCTCAGGATAACTTGAGCCAATCTAACTATCTAACTATCAGTGTACATTGGTTACTGCCTGGCCACCCAAAAAATTTCTGGCTACGCCTCTGCTTCTAAGTACAATGAACACAGCCTCTTGAAATACAAACAAAATCTGGGTTTACAGTGCACATCTATCTGA
>NW_015150951.1:389092-391009 GCF_000732505.1 Cyprinodon variegatus
GAGGCAGTCAGTGCGTCTGTCTCCACCTGAGCGCAGCTCGCTCTACTTCATGAATGATCAACTCAGATTTTCTTCACGGGTATTCCTCAGATTCTTCCTTCAACTTTCTACATCCAGAGCATTCATTCCTCCACAGTGTTTTGTTTTTCTCTCTGGAGGATTTATCAAAAAGGAAAGTTTTAAGCCTACTGTTAAAAGTAGACAGGGTGTCTGTGTCACAGACTAAAACTGGTAGTTGGTTCCACTTTAAAGAGTCATCTCAGTTGTAACTTTTTGAGAATCTCAATGTGTTGAGTAAATACAAATTCTGTGAACCAAACCTTTATGGCTTTTCATTAATATTTCCTGTTCAGCTATACAAGCATCCTCTTCAAATTAACTCCTCAACTTGGTACTATAAACGAGAGTATACAATATTCTTATGTACACCTTAGTAATTTATTGATATGCTGCTTATTGTCCTCCTCCGTTTTGGTGCTATAAAAAAAGGACATAAAACCAGTCAGCTTAATTAAAATGAACAAATAATGTCAGCAAATCAGACCTTCTAAACAGGGGCGGAGCTAGATGGGGGGCCAGGGGTGGCCATGGCTACCCTTAGCCAACCATTGGCCACCTCTGTGACCACCCCTACCATTGTTCCCCTCTAATACAAATGGTGGCAGCAGTAATACGCTCAAGTGGAATATTCAAAACATTTTATTTATTTTTTTGGTTAATTATACACATCAATATACTAAAATCAAAGATGATAAAAATAGAATTCATGCTCTTTTCAGAACAAGATTTTGTGTTATTTGAGGTAAAGAGAAAATGTTGTCTCTGCAAGTCGTCTAGGAGTCTTCAGTGAAATCATAAATAAATAGCAATTTTAATAAAAACTTATCAAATGATAAATTTATGTTGATATCGCTTGTAAATATCAATTTTATGCAGACTGTTTATGGATAAAAGTAGGTAAGTAATGACAATTGAAAAGATTTACGTCCCAGAACTCAAAAGTAAGAGAGTTTTATCCACTATACCTCTTATCTAGAAATGACAGATGTTTAAATATATGCGTCTATTTGTTAGCGAAGGCTGTAGGAAAGTATAGTTGATTTAGATGTTTTGGTCATTAATTTTCCTGTTGGAACAGTGTAGATTGACCCTGAGGTTCTGGTGCCTTTCCACTTTGTGTTATACTGCAGGTCTGGTGTCTGTCTCTCTCTCTTCTCTGCAGGGTGTGATGTGCAGGTGCAGCTCATCTCT
Organism: Cyprinodon variegatus; assembly: GCF_000732505.1. Taxonomy (NCBI): domain Eukaryota; kingdom Metazoa; phylum Chordata; class Actinopteri; order Cyprinodontiformes; family Cyprinodontidae; genus Cyprinodon; species Cyprinodon variegatus. The sequence continues at coordinate 390,344 of NW_015150951.1, forward strand.
GTTAATTTTGGAGCCTGCTTAAGGAGCTGGGACCAGGAGGAGGGCGTCAGTTCTTTCTCGCTACCAGCGTGGTATATGACCGACCAGCTTTCTCCTAGATTTGTATTCAAACCAGATCTAATCCTGTGTCTCTGTTTTTTCCCTCCTAGCAACCAACCAAGCCAGTTTGCCGCAGCCCTCCTCCAGGAGCCCACCTGCCTGTCCACCCTCCTACAAACCATCACCGGAAGGGTAGAGAGTCAGTTGCTCAGGGACCCAGGACACAATCCTTCCAAGCTCAATACAACCTCAAGCATCCCCCACCTTCCCTCCACCTCAGATCAGTTGTTTACCATCACCCAATCTTTTCCCTAGGCTGTACCAGGAAGATCCTGCCAGACTCCATTTTCTGTTCTTTGTTTTAATAAACTTTTCCTTAAACTAAACTAACTGTCTCCGTGGTTGCTTTCATTCAGAGTCGTTCTTCTCTCATTATGTTACTTTGGGCCATGGGCCACCCCTCAGTGTACATTGGTTACTGCCTGGCCACCCTTATAAAAAAATTTCTGGCTACGCCTCTGCTTCTAAGTACAATGAACACAGCCTCTTGAAATACAAACAAAATCTGGGTTTACAGTGCACGTCTATCTGAAACTGAAATATATATATATATATATATATATATTT
>NW_015150951.1:391268-404439 GCF_000732505.1 Cyprinodon variegatus
TTCCTTCAACTTTCTACATCCAGAGCATTCTTTCCTCCACAGTGTTTTGTTTTTCTCTCTGGAGGATTTACATCAGGTCCCTGACACGTCCAAGGTAAGCGTTTTTTTTTTCATGTTTCGATAGTTATGCCTATGATTGGATGACATAGTAATAGTTTTATATATAAATATATATTTTTTTCTCGGTTTATCTGGTTTTGAAAGACTTAATTTAAAAGTCGTAGCCTAAATAATGTTTGCTACAAAAAGGTTCCGACAGAATGTGGAGGTAGAAATAAAACAAAATTAAAAGTCTTCGCTTTTAAATTAATTCTAAAAAAAAAAAAAAATGAAAATAACCCCGTGTTCGAATTAAAACTGAAAATAACCATATATATTTATTTACTTTAGAGGCATTGCATGGCAGTTTCAGGAGTCTGGCTTTATAAAGTTTGCAGATGGTGCGCAGGAGCCTGCTGCAGCACCTGCTATAATTTCCCCTTTTAAAAGTAAAGGGGGTAAAGCAATAAATATTAAAGCCATAGCGGGTAATTCTGGATGCAATATGAGATTTTTGAGCTGGCCATGACACTGTTTAGTCTTTGGTCTCCAACAGACACGCTGCATGGTGCTATAGTGTGACTCTCTGTAATTTTTCATCAGAGAGCTGTTTGCACCTATAGCAGCAGTCAGCTGTCTGTCACTATCACTGTGTTTGTGCAGTGAGTGGCTGGATGTGTGTGTGCTGTTAGAAGCAAACCTGAGACATTTATTTTTTAATGAACTTTCATTTAAAAAAAACGGACACAGAACAAATACTGTTTAATTAGATAGATTATTTAAATCAAACTAACAATTTCTGTTGGAAATGCAGGGTTAGAACTCAAAGTGTGTTTACAGAAATCACCCAAATTCACTGATATTGCTTATTTTAAGGAGGCTTTGTGTTGTTAGTCCATTTGAACCTCGCAGGGAATTTATCTAAGTGCTTATTGCAAAACAAAAACACCAAAAAAAGAATGAATAATCAGCTTGTTTTCACAATCTACCAAAAATAGCTGTTTTGAAGGTTTTAGAACATAAAACCTGGACATATAATTATTTGTAGTAAGTATTGTTTAGTGAATATTAAATACTTTAACTAAAAAAGCCCACAGAAATCCTAATTTCCCCCAAAAGAGCAGACATTTTTCCTGTTGATTTTAATATGTGTCAATTTGTACATAACTATAATATAGAATCATATTTGAAGGCTGGTCGTAGATTTTGCATGTAGACTGTACGTCAGTTTGTTTGTATAAAAAAAGTGTAAAATATTTATTTGTGCAAACCAGTACAAATCTATGTCAAGCAGTGCAACAGATGTGCAGATACCTTATTCTGGATTACATTGGAAAAGTAATTATCCATCAATCACCACTAAAGCGAACTCTATGAAAGTTCCCTTAGCTGGGTGAGGTTATTCACGAGATGCTTTGTTTCAAATTTATTTATTTTTTTTTTTCTGGGCTTGCTTTGGCATTTGCATGGCAAGAACATATACAGTCACTGACATTTTGTAAATTTCCTATTGTATATCACCTGAAAGTATAATGTAGACAAATAAATATCAAGGGTCAAACAGTTTTTTTCCTTATGCTGAAGTCTGTAAGTTTTTAAAAATCACTTTTTTGTCATATTGGCTAAAACTGTCCCTATGCCCAGACAGCAGTACATGTGATATGTAACCTGTGAAAAAAACTGCTTCAATTGGTACCGCCTACTGCCTCTATTTCAATCTGGAAAGACTAATTCGGGACGAGTCAAAACAACCAATCACAGCCAGAGGAGCGTCTGATGGAGTGTCAATCACAGCTCACACACGCTGAATCTCGTGAAAGAGAAACTGCCCTTACTGCCCCTGCCGACAACTGCTTACACGGCAAACTTCGGTATAACCAGCATCTTATATCTAGTTGCTTGGAGGTGAGTGTTATCGCTCTTACCGGTTCAAACTCCATGCCGCGTACGCTGCTTGGACGCTTCTGGTCGCATGCGGTAGCCGCGCAGGTGCTGTGAGAGGGGTGGAGCTTGGAGGTGGGGCATGAGTGAAGCAGAGAGGGTGGGGGAGTGGCGTGAAACCTGTTTTTCTTCAAATTTTCAGTCGAAGTCTGCTCTCTTCTCAATGTTACAGACTGCAGCTTTAACTGTATATTCAATTTAAACTTAGCATCGGGGATAACTTTATCAGAAAAAACTGTTTCTGTACTGTTTAATTTTTTCATAAGATCAAAGAAAAAACTTTCTGCTTCTTAATGAGGAAATATTTTCAAGCAGCTGTGTGAGAAAAACTACTACAGCTACTGAACGGTAAACAAAACAGTAAACACAAAAAAGCCATGAGGACAATTGAATTGTCTTAGGTTGTCAATTCATTTTTTTTTATTTGCAAAATGTATGCAGGAGTTTGTTTGCCACTTTCTTTTCAGATTAATTAATTGGCTTTTAAGTTCAGTTTTATGAAGTTCTGTCCATGCTACGCTTTCAGGGTGTTTTAATGGGAGATCTTTAGAAAATTTTTCTCACAGAACACCGACTCACTCCGACGCCAAATGTTAGTGAGAAAACATTAGGGCAGAGATGCTGTGTCCGCCCTACCGTAATTCACTCTCTAAAAGAAATCTGCCTGCTGGGTTTCATTAAAGGAGAAGGGCGTTTTTTTTACATTGGGCCCTTGATTTTAATTTATTACATCATGTTCTACTTACCCATATGAGTTTTGTGTCATTTGGAGCTGTTCCGAAGATATTCCATTAGGTTATATCCAAGTAACGTCTTCCTATGGGCAATGACTTTAAGGCACAAACTAAACTGTTCATAATTTATTATTAATTGTACGCCAGCATTCATAACATGCAGGCGAATCACTGTCCCCCAGACATCCGCGGTTATATTACGGTATTTATATCTTATTACAACAAAGTGGCGTATGATGTTATCCGCACGTGCTACCATTCATTCATCCTTTCCAATGAACAGCTGCTAGTTTTACTCACATGCCTGGAAGATGTCTAGTGCTACTACCACAGCTGATCTCGCTCTTGAAATGGAATTGAAAGATTCAGATTAGCTCGCCAAATGAATATAAGGGGTAGAGCGTAGCCGCCTGTGGCCCGGGCTGCCTGTCACAACTCCAGTCCGGCGCGCGGATGACGTCATACATGCACCACTTTGTTTTTACAAAATATAAATATGAAAAATATAACCGCGGATGTCTGGGGGACAGTCATTCGCCTTCATGTTATAAATGCTGGCGTACCATAAAAAAAATAAAGTTGTTGCTCACGGGAAGACGTTACTTGGATATAACCTAACGGAATATCTTCAGAACGGCTCCAAATGACACAAAAATCATATGGGTTAGTACAACATGATGTAATAGCATAAAATCAAGCGGCCAGTGTAAAAAAAACAGCGTTCCCCTTTAACACAATGAAAAAACTATCAAGTGCACCATGGTTATTACGGTTATACCACGGGAATTTGCTGTTATGCATTAACAGAATGAAATGACATAAAAACCGACTCAGAGCTCCTCTGCTTAGTTGTTTCTTTCTCCAGCCCAGACATCTATTTATTTTACCCCTACATTCTCTAACATAGAAAGTATTAATGAATCAGTTCTTCTTTGCTCCTTTTGTGTTTCTGCTGCTGTCTTCTTGTACCCCCTGCCAGTAACAGGCAGCTCATACTGAGCCTGATACTGGGGGATGTTTTCACCGTCAAAAGAGAGTTTTCCTCTCCACTGACGCTTTATGCATGCTTGATGTCAGAGATTGCTGTGTAGAGTCAATAATAAAATACAAGTCTGCTGTCGTTTTATGCTCAATCTGAAGGAGTCGATCCTGTCGATGGCCGGATGCTATCAGCTGGTTTTTTCTTAGAAAACCTTTAACCTGTTGATATTATTTGATTGTATTGTCTCTGTTAAAGGCAATGAGATGACATGTTGTAAACTGGCCTTTTATAAATAGAACTGAATTGAACTGAAATATGAAGTTTACATAAAGCAACAAAGGTTTGTCATATAAATACAAAATGTGTGGCAGTAGTGCAGAACACTAAGCAACAATTAAATAAAATGTAGAATTTAGTCCAATTTATAAATTGCTACACAGTTTCAGCTTTTAGTATGAATGAGGGGGTGTTTGAGTCTAAAGAGTTTGATGGTTTTATTTACAAATGCCTGGGGGCGGCTGGTGGCGTTGGGGAGAGTGACAAATGTCATAGCTCAAGGATAGGAACTGCCTCACTTTGCTTGTTTTTTGTTTTTATTGTTCCAAACCGCACCCCAGAAGGTAGAGGCACAAACCATCAATTTCCAGGGTGGTCGGGGTCTGCTGCGATACATATGTGTCCTTTCTACCACCATGGCTCTCTAAAGGGAATTTAAAAGGGGAACTCTTTACTATTTGTTAAACCATCTTCACTACATGTGCAAGGTCCTTCTTATCCTCTATGGTGCATTCTGACACAGGGAGGGAGAGGAGGATTTCTGTTGTGTCTTGTGAGAAAGAAACCCTCTTCTGGGCCATCCTCATTAGAAAAGGGATGTTCAGAGACAGGATTATTGTAATGACCATGTCAATGAACTCAATGTTCTCCAGAGGCTCAACTTCCTCTACTAGCATGAGTATAGTAGCATGATCAGCCTTCCTTGAGGTTATTTTTATTTTCTTTTATGTTTTCAAATGCCAGTTACTGGATCCCCCTTCTTAATCATCTATTCTCATCATCCTTGATATTAGATCTTGTTATTGTAATTATTTTTAGGATGATTTTATTGATATACAGAGTAATTCCAAACAATTTTTTTATTTATTTCACTTTAAATTTTAACCCAGCATATTGACATTAAGGTCAATAAGGTCATAATATCACTGACTGAGTAACATTCACAACTTGTGGCGGATCCAATAGGTGGATGATTGTGGTTAGTCGTTATGCATCATGTTTGTGATGAGATGTCTAAATCCTATTTCAAACTTTGCAGCTGTAATCAACGTTTTAAATTAAGAGAAGATTATAGAGAGGATTCTAAAAAAAAAAATTCTCAGCCTTTTCAGCGAGCCGACCATTCGAAAAGTAATCAATCACTGAAACAATTTCCAATTTCAGACCTTTTTGGTTAACAGTTTACCAAAGGTTTAACCTTCCCTGTTTACTCAGACAGACAGTGAATTAATTATAGGTGGGAAAACGTTTGTCTCTCTTCTGACTCTTCTGATTCTAATTGTTACATGTCAGAACCACACACCAAGTCAATGCTTGTAGTAAATGTACAGTAAGTGTAGACCTACACAGTAACTTTACAATTTAAGAAAAATTGGTTTTGGAAGTTGTTGTTTTTTAATCAAAAATTACAGTCATTATAGAAGCCAAAAAATCTTGAGTAGAAGTTTTAAAAATAAAATCAAACATATTTGTTAGTTTTATTATGGCATATTTTACTAAGACAGTTTATTTAAAGTGAAATACTGAAAAAAAAAAATGTAGCATATCTTTTTGTAAAAGGAACTTTTCCAGCATTTTCTAATTAGCTGCATGCATGCAATTAAGCTTTTCCACATTTTCTGTTTTTGGCATGAAAAATAATAAATAAAGGCAATCTGTACAGAATATCCAACTACTGCTTAGGTTGTGTTTTGGAGGTTTTGAAGTGTGACTGACAAGTTCAATAGTACCTGCAGTGTGCATGTATCAAATGGTTGGCTGTCCTTCATTCCTATGTCTATAATCACACCATAACAGTATTTCTCTCGGCTGTGGCTTTCCCCAGCTTGGCTTACTTTCTAAAACCAGGACTGGGAAGTGAGCCAGTCGCAGAGTCTTGTTTTCCACTTATTGTTGTACAGATTCAGTTTGTCCATTCAATAATTTTGTGATAAATAACAAACAGCTAGAACAACTTTCTGTTGCAAGCAGTGATTTGATTTATTTTCTCCTTTATGTCTGTGAGTCCCAACTGGACCAGCAGTATACAGTACACTGCCAGATTTAGGTTTACTATATATATATATATAAATAAAAGTATTTTTTTTCCCCAAAGTTTTACCGACATCTTTGGCAAAGGGTGAAGACGCACCTCCCCTTCACTGAGCATTCTGTCCGATGGGAATCGGGGGCACAGTGGGCATTAACTTTAGGCTTAACTGTAACGGGTTAGCACGCTAATATTAGCTGAACTGCTGGCTTATGTTTAGGGACTACATAGTGGACTTAAAATTAAAATTACATTTTTAAATTCAGTTAACTGACGGTTTGGACACATGATCCCTGCTTGTCTCCGTTAGTCATGTAAATCCATCTCAACTGCACAGTGCCTACGCAATCTTTGATGTTAGTCACCGCTGTCGGGTAGCGATAGCCTATGGCGACAGCGGGCTTCTGTGACAGCAAATCCCATAATGCTTTGTGATGAGAGCTCTCAGTGCAAAGCTTTCAGAGATAAACAGGCAAACAGACAAACAGGAGAGCCACTCAATTAGATGATCCACCCAGAAATAAAAGATCGTCCTCTATACCTTTAATTTATTAAAACAAGTGAAACTGAAATTGCAGAGAGATAGATTTTCTACAAGATTATAATAAATACACAACAGGTATGTAAGAATAACAAATTAATAAATAAGAAAAAGAGTGCAGTGGAAACAAAGCTTTTTTCCCCCAATATTAAAGGAGGACAAAAAGAAAAAAAGGTTGAAATAGGACAGGATAGGATAAGTAAGGAATCCTCTTTAGAGGTTTGTGTTTGGCTTTTTTAAAAGCTGTTTTGATTTAGCCCTTAAAACGATTGTTAAATCATTCATCATTTGTCCTCCTCATGTAGTTTGTCAAATCTCCCTGGTTAGCCTCTAGGGCTAGACCCAGCAACCCATCGCCTCTGCCCAGCTCTGGTTCGGATCTACTGCTATCCTCCTCCAATCCCTCAGTAGAGAGTTTGCCAGAGCAGAGTAAAGTTGGCAGACCGTAGTCCAACCTGGTGCTATCTGCCTGGCATCCAATCCTAGTAAACCTCAGGATGTCAGTCAGGAGCAGCGAGAGCCTAAAGCAAGAACACCTAGCTGGTAGTGTGCACCTCTATTTAGAGAGAAAAAAAAAACTAAACTAATTGATTGGATTACATGATCATTTTCTCCCTGACTGGTGCATTGTTTGACAGTTAATCTTCATTGGTTGCCCTGCAATTTGATTGAATGAAGGCTGTCGGATAAAAACAATGTGTATGTAATTTGATTTGATGATGTACTGACAGTCTTTTAAGGGTTTCCAAGCATGACATTTCCATGGCATTTGTCTTTTTTTAAAGATTATGTTTTCTATAAGATTATAGGAGGTCCGTGACAAACCAAGCCAGTCAGTAATCATTGTTGTAAGTCATCTGACACCAACAAAATATTTATAATTTTATAATATTTTGTTTATTACAATAGTGAATTGCAAATTATTAAACTTCAAGTATAAAAAAATATGATCTAGCAAATAAGTAAACAATGTATAAAGCCACTTCAAAAAGAAATCTAAATTGCCTAAAACAATTAAATGGTGGACAAAGTATTTTAAAGATAAAACTGTTACTATAACTTTAAAAGGGATTGAATCCATAGTTCTCAGTGTCATTTATTTGAATTGACTCTTCATCGTCCATCTCTGCTGCATCTTCCTGCTTAGGAGAAGCAGGAGATTGGGGAGCTGCGCTGGTGAAGTTGAAAGTTGAACTGATACAAAAAACAAAAAAGGGCATATGAGAGTATTTAACGGCAGGCATATATAAGGCATATGATAATGTATGTGTACAGCATTTTCTACTATAACTTTAGACTACGACTAGACTATTTTTATAGGGCAAAAAATTTCTAATTAGAGTGGAATACTTAACTTACCTCTACACTTTTGATCATCAGTTTTTGGAGGTGGCATGCTATCGTTTCAGAGATTTACTGGTTTTAAAAATTATAGTAATTATCCTCAGATGAGAAAAAAGGGAAACGTAAGTCAGTTCAAAAATAATGGCACCTTTTATTTTAACACTGATTAAGTTTAAATGTTCTTGTTTTAGTGCAAATACCATATGTGAAGTCTCATACAGATCTCCCCCTCGGAGCACAATGAAGCATTTCTCCTCATCAATTCATGTTGATGAATTGCTGAGGAGAAATGCTTCATCAACATGCATATTTTTAGACACATGATGTTTTTTAGTATTATTATTGTTGTAGGGCTGGGCAATAAAACGTTACCATTATTCACCACAATAAATTTTCCCATCCATCCATTTTCCATCACGCTTATCCCAGTTGGGATCGAGGGTGGGAGCTGGTGCCTATCTCCAGCTGTCTCCAGCGGGGTACCCCATGGACAATTTTCTCATGAAATAAACTTGATTTTGCCGTTTTGCGCTGGTGACTGGTATTTCCTACCTGTGTCTCTAATTTTGTGACTCCATCCGTCCAGTCATAGAATGTAAACAAAGAGAATAGCAGATAAGCCCAGTAAAGAAGCGTCTAACATTGCTGTAAATTAAATTACATCAGTTAGTCCTGTGGAGCCGAGAGAGAGCAGAGATAAGGCTGAGTGCGCTGAGAAGAAGTTGTCATAGGTGAGCGCGGGGCAGAGCGATTTTGAGTGAGGGTGTGCCAGTTTACACGATGCACACCCTTCGTAATTCCCTCTCAATTCGAAAGACGAAACCATGTCGTTCAGGACTATCCAAAGTAACACATCCAACCTCCTACAGCACAACTACGCACCTTTGCACAAAAATGTTTGCAAGAGAGGTAACATTTTTCTCTTGTTGGACGTTTAAACCTGAATGGGTACAAGACTTTAATACTTGAAGTCATAGGGAATCGGCTGTTCTACCAGTTGCAGTTCCGAATTCTCCCTTGCTTAACATAGGCTGCCATAAAGTCAATAAAAAATAAAGTGCACTGACCACTGAGCAAATTTCAAATGCCCTTGCTCATCTTAAATGTGGTGTAAACAGACTGACAAATTGTCACAATTCAGTAAATAAATGTGAAATATTGCAATCCAACTTAAAAGGTAAGTAAACAGAATTCAATCAAATGAATTCAAACTTTAGGACTGCATCTGAAAAGTAGCATGATCACTGAAACATGATTAAAAAAACAACAAGACCATTTTTCAGTCATTAACAAACATGTACGTAGGCCTGTCACGATAACAAATTTTGCTTAAAGATTAATTGTCTCAAAAATTTTTGCGACAAACAATAATATTGTTTTAAGACCTTTTTACACTGATTTAATGGAAATGACATAATAATTCATGGGTTTTCCTGCCAAAGATAAACACACTTTATTTTCAACAGAACACTTAACACTGGAACTGGTTAACAAAATAAAACGAGAGATAAAAATCAAATGGACTCTCAGTCTCTGTTAACTAAAAATACACCTGAATAAAAACTAAACACAAGATAAAACCACAGTGGAAATAAAAACGTATGTACAACATATCACGTTTGTGATATGTATGTTTTCCTCAGAAGTTCATACTGTCTTAAATGTCTGCAACATTTTTCGAAATGCCGGCTTTTCAACAATATTAAATGGGAGCATCTCTTTAGCAATTAAATAAACTACGCTGTCTGTGAGCGCGCACCACTTTGCGCCGTCCTTTTTGTATGCTGCCTGTCGATTAATTCCTTCAGTGATGGTGGACTGTCGCGAACTTGAAGATGCAGACGGGCCACCGCTTGTACTTTTTGTCCCCAGCTGGAGAAACTTTGCTGGGTGGTTGAGCTTTAGGTACATGTGTAGTTTGGTTTTATTGGTGCTCTTAGTTGCTACTGTTTTATGACAAATGCGACATACTGGCTCACATAGGTTCAGCGGTTCACCTCGATCATTTGGTTTGAATCCAAAATACTCCCACACTGAGGCTGTTGCGCTCGACTTTGAAACCAGTTTCATTTTGAGTTTTCTCCACCAACATAAGATTAATTTTTTTTTTTACCTTGCTAACTCCTCATGGGGCTCTAAAGCTGCAGAAGTACAAAATGATGTACACTGACTACCTGATGCAATAGTCCACTCTTCCTCCCTCCTCAAAAATTAGGAAGGGGAGGGGTCAGTGGATAGCACTGGAGTGAAGCCTTTTCATCCAGCGTCATCAATAGAAAGAGAAAAACACAGGCAGAGACGATATAGCTGATAAATTAAATGACGTGGATAGTTTTTATTTATCGTGCGATTAATTGATTTATTGATCATCGCGACAGGCCTACATGCACGTAGGCCTAAAAACAACTAAAGAACCAAACCTGAATACTTACTGTAATTACAATAACCACACTCCAGTTATGCCTCACTCACATATCTTAATTCAGTCACTTTAAAGTGAAATGAAAGTTCTTGTTTAGAAAGACCAGCTTCTCAACCCTGTCTGCTGACATACAGTTTCCCTTTTTATCCATTATGTTGGAGACAGCACTGTCCACACTTGTGCACAGGCAGAGAGATACCTTTGAGCAATTCCCACCAGTGAGGGAAATCATGCAGCATTGTCCCTCCAGTAAGTGAAAGGATTTTGAGCTCGTAGAACGGTTTGCTCAATCAGGTATGTTTGCACCTGAACCAGTAAAGATTACAGAGTCACAGATCTTTAAACACACCACCGAGGCTGGTGTCTGTGCTTAGACGTGGGTCCTTACTAGACTGTTGCTCTTCTGGCACATCACTGGTGGATCTGCTTACCTCCTCCATCTTCTCCACCTCTCTAATGAGACTGTCTTTGGCACGCCCCAAAATATTAGGATCTGCAAAGTATCTAGAAAAAATAGATAAATAAATAAAAAACAAGAATGAATTTCAATAAATTGCATATTTTTATAAATTGAAACAACTAATGAATTTGATCCACTAACAACATATTAAAAATATACATTTAAGAAACTTGTCTGTCTTTGTATCTTGGATCCACCAATGAGGCCACTGAATACAGTGGATCACTTTCAATGTGGCTGAAGCGTCATTCCACTGCCTCCAATAGGGTCTTTTTCATAGTCTTAACTCTTTCAGAGTGGCCTTCCCTCTGGAAAGAAGACGCTTCAGGGCAGCAAGTGCAGGAATCACATCAGCTGTAGTGGCTGTTTCAGCACTGACAGCTCTGGCTAGCTCCTCGAATGGAGCTAAGATCTCATCACTCCATTAGTCCCCACTGGTTCACTGCTAAAATATCTGGGAAGTTGTGCTCTGCAGCATAAACGCTCATCTTACTTGGACATCTTGCAGTAAGCGCTTTACCGGTACTTTCATCTCAGTTTGGATGTCTTATAGTTTTGAGTATGCCAAAGTTGAGTGCTTAAAATGACCAATGACATTTCTGGCATTGGCAAGTGCATCTATAATACTGTGTTGTGAGAGCAAACCCTCATGCACAGCCAGCTGGAGTGAGTGAGCAATGGAGCCCAGACTTGGCACGCCCAATTCATCCATTGCCTTCTTCATGTTCCTGTCACGTAAAATGAAATGCACACATTATTTGTCTGTTCCCCACTCATTCAGCATCTCTAAAATGGCATATCTGACATGTTCTGCTGTATTATCCCCGTGGAACTGATCAGCATGCAGAACAGCATTCTTTCAATCATACGTTTCGGGAATAACCCAGTGTACCATGAGGCTCAGTAGGGACATAGGGCAAACATCTGCACTCCAAATATCAGTAGTGAAACTAACAACAACGTTCTGGTTCAATTGACTTTGTATTGTTTCCTTTACTTTGCAGTACAGCTGTGGTATGGCTGTGTCAGCAATGTAGTGTCTCAACGGCAGAGCATAGCGCGGGTCCAAAACTTCCAAAAGATGAGTTAGTCCGACATTCTCTACTAGTGAGATGCGCTGGTGTTCAAGAGCAATAAATTCCACCAACCTTCCAATTTGTGGTGTTACAACAGCAAATTGTTATAGCAGAAGTGGTCACACAATGTGGCCCTTAGAAAGTGGATAAAAATAACAGAATAAGTGACAGATTTAAGAAAATAAACAAATATGTACTGCACTGTATAGTGTTTTTACAATATAAATGCTCTGTATCTGGAGAGTAATTAATTTATAAACAGCTGTGGACATTTTTACAGTAATGGATATGTGAAAAATAGCATTAACATCAGAGAAGTGCAAAATGACAGCAGCGTGATATTTAACTGACTAAGATGGAAACTGTGCAAATATCTGAATGAATCTATGAGAAATGTGTAAGGTCAGTTTGAGGTCCAAGATATGACACTAAGTGGTTTCTTCTAACCAAGAATCGATTAAGTGTTCCATAGCTCATACAGCATAAGACAATGCTAATCTTGTAAAACAGTACTGTGACAAACCCCAAAGAGCAGTTTCTTTCAAACTGATTAAATACATTGACATGCAAGTCGTAAAAAGGACAATGATGCAACTGTATTGAGATTTTTAAGATAAATAGCTGATGGTTGATGTGCAGTTCACTTTCTAAAAAAAATTGAAAGAAAAAATAAAACTGTAAATGGCTTATCTGACATGTTCTGCTGTATTATCCCCGTGGAATAATACAGCAGAACACAATGGATTAGCAGTCCATCGCCTTAACCTCTCGGCCACCTCATCTCTGAATACTGCTGAGACCTCAAAGAGGTCGAAACTTTACAAATAACTGGATTTTAGTTGCTATGTCCAATGTCTTTGAGAAGAAATCGTTGTGACAGGTCACTCATGGCCGAAGCTTGAGGGGAATTAGCTCAAATGGTAGAGCGCTTGCTTAGCATGCAAGAGGCAGCGGGATCAATGCCTGCATTCTCCATTCAATGTTCTTTCCAGTCACACAAGTCTTTTCTTCAATTATAGCGAAGGCTTTCAATGGGTTTCACCTGCAAAGTCAGCGCTCAGTGTTTCTTTGTACTCATTTCCATTATAGCGAGTTCAAGGTGAAAGAAAGGAGAAATCAAGACTTTATTTCTACTTTGTCACTTTCTTGATAATGATATGTGTTTCTTACAACATATGTTGATCAAAGTAGCATTTCTGTGAGAAATGACAGTTTGAGGTGCAAGATAACGAAGCATGTAGCCTCTCGATGAGGATGGGACTCGAACCCACGCGTGCAGAGCACAATGGATCTGTTTCTTTTGAACAGATTAAATACATTGACATGC
>NW_015150951.1:407051-414340 GCF_000732505.1 Cyprinodon variegatus
TGCAGAGCACAATGGATCTGTTTCTTTCGAACAGATTAAATACATTGACATGCAATTCGCAAAAATGACAATGATGCAACTGTATTGAGATTTTTAAGATAAATAGCTGATGGTTGATGTGCAGTTCACTTTCTAAAAAAAATTGAAAGAAAAAATAAAATCCAGTCCATGTTTTCTCGGTCACCACTCCAATCCAGGTAATTGCATCCATATAAACAACATAGCAAGAAATGCTGCTGAGCCCTTGACAATCAATCAACAGAGAGTAACCCACAAAACTGTACAGTGGCATGACACAAACTGTACTTGGCGTCACACAGAACTCAGTCCAGAGGAAAAACTGCATAGGCAAAATGTGATGGAACTCAATGCTGGAGCCCACAAGATACTGGAGCTCAAATTGATCTTCGTAGAATGCATCCTGCTCAAAAGCTAATGAGCTATCATCAGAAGACCTTTCTTTCCAATAGCCATCTCAATTGTAACACTTGCAAATGGGATGTTCCAAACATAAGAATCAGTGATCCAAACCATGTCAAGAGACGTAATCTAGAAAGAAATTGGGGGTGTAGTGGTGAATGTGTGTTTGAAATAATTAATGGAGAGTACCCTGGCTGTCCTAATTTGAAATCTACATCTACTGGGAGAAAAGACATCCGCTTTTGACTTAGCTCAACTACAATCTTGCAAGAAGTTATTGTAAAGAAATGTGATAATAATAATACCATATTTACTCACATTCTTATAATAATTTCACATCCTTAGAGGAGATATACAGCAAAATACAGTCATGTGTTGATCAAGGTAGCATTTCTGTGAGAAATGACAGTTTGAGGTGCAAAATAACGGCCAGCGTCCAGAGACTTTCTTTGCCCTCGCCCACCTTACGTGGGTTGTTTTTTGTTATGAACTCAGTTTTTGTGTTTTCTTGCCCTCCTTGCCTGGTTCCCCCTCCGCCCACCCTGGGTGGGTTGTTTTTTGTTTTTCATGGACTGTTCTGGGGGCGTCTGGAATCCGCCCTTTAGGGGGGGGCTCTGTTGGGATCCGGAGGCTTGCCCACCAGAGGGCACCGAGGATCCCTTCCTGAGGGCTTGTGCTTCCTGTTGGGATCCGCAGGCTTGCCCATCAGAGGGCACCAAGGATCCCTTCCTTAGGGCTTGTGCTCACCTGCAACACCTGTTTTCCATCTGCTCATCAAGAGGTCCCTACTTAAGGAGGCGGAGAGCTACACTCCAGCGCCAGAGTGTTTGCCAGTTATGGTTAGCAAAGCCTGAGCCTACCAGCCTGTCTGTATCTTCTGACTTTTGTGAACAAGCCTGATCCTGTTTCTCTCTGTCTCATAGATTGATCCCAGCCGGTAAATCTGAGAACCTGGAGAGTTGTCGCTGCCAGGATTCTGTCTGCCTGCTTTCAGTGATTCTCTGAAGGGTAGTCTCTGTCTGGGAGCAGCCTGTCAGCCCTCAGAGAAAACCAAGAGAGAGAACCCAACCTGGAAGCTGCCTGCCTGGACTCAGTCTGCCTCTGCCAAGCTCTCTGTACTCCACCTGGCTGCACTCAGCTCAATCTCTGCTAGCCCTCAGCCCTCTGTCTGCAAACTCGCCTCTGGACCCTCAAGGTACCCCCCTCAGCAGATCCGCTCCACCCCTTAACAGTGGAGAACTCTCTTGTGACCAGCCTGCCAGAACCCAGGACCTGAGTCTATTTAATAAATTTTTGTCAATAAACCTTTGAACTTTTTCCCTGTCTCATGAGTGATCTCTGCATATGGGCTAGGCACCTTAACCCATCATGACACAATAAATGTCCACTATTGAATTAAATAAAGACAGAATGCTTTTTTCAGTGTTAAAAAAATCTCTTGAATCTCTTTTTTAACCCTATTAGCATATATTAACAAAAAACAGGCAAAAATGTCTTTGACATCTTTCTTCTTGTGTTAAAAAACTCTTAACCTACGACAAAGACGTGCATTCATTATCAGTTTGGTTCAATTTGAGCTGAAGTTGAGAATAATGCAACTAAAAGATCTGTGTATTTGATTCACAAGAACTTCAAAGTCAGAAGTTTAATCCCCTTGATGAAGAGCTCAAGAAATGTAAAAGTGATCAGCAAGCTCTAAACCCTTTCCTCCAAAGGATAGTTCTACAAAATCCTGTTGCCACCAGCAGAAAAACAATATTGGCAGCAGGTGGCTGTAAGGCCATCTGCATGCACAGGGACATTAAATCTTCAATGGTTTTATGCTATGAAGGGCAGCAAACACAACATTTCTGTCCTAAACAAAACAAATAAGAGATAGAGTAACAAATCGTAATTGCTTTAATTTTGAATTTGTTAATTAATGTTAAACTAAACAGCATTCTTGTCTTAGTCAAAAAGCCTTTAGAAATACCATAGATCAGCAATTGAAAAATCAATAGGTCAAAACAAATGCACATTAAACAAAACTAGTGGAGTTGAAAATAGCATGTTTACCATTTTGAGAGGCGTGTGAAGGTGAAAATCATTCTTTGTTGTTTTCCAATAATCTCTAACTGGTGTGCATCAGTTATATAGAATCACATATTTATGATCTCTCCGTGTTTTGTTTTTTCATGTTGCCTTTTTTCTCTATTCAGAACTTTCTTATTGATGTGAAGCTACTATAAAAAGCCATAAATATAATAATGAACCCCCGTGGCTTCATTCTCCTTATATCACCAGTATGTAGTGTTATCAATGCACCTTGTGAACACAGCTGCAATCCTTCTTCTAGGAAGGAAAACTGTGATGGCTTCTTGTTCTTCCTTCTTGTGTTTTCACTGGAAATGTCAAATACAGGCAACGGTATATGGCATTGGATTAATAACTTTTGAACTGAGTTTACTTTATGTTTAAATATAAAAAGTGAG
This sequence comes from Cyprinodon variegatus, assembly GCF_000732505.1. Classification (NCBI taxonomy): domain Eukaryota; kingdom Metazoa; phylum Chordata; class Actinopteri; order Cyprinodontiformes; family Cyprinodontidae; genus Cyprinodon; species Cyprinodon variegatus. The sequence continues at coordinate 409,943 of NW_015150951.1, forward strand.
ATTAACATCTGGAATTGATATCAGCAATGCAACAGTGATTAGGAGCACCATTTGTCACTATTTTGGCTGAGTAAAAAAGGGAGAAGCTCTACTCTTTAAGGATAAGGCAGTGGCAATTGCATTATCAAGTGTGCAGTTGAAAATAAAGTATGGAAAGCGATGATAAAACACTCAGAAACTTCAAGGCACCATACCTACACCCCCTCCTATGTTACGCTATGAAAATGCATTTTAGAGGAAACGCTCCTGCTGTGAAATGTTTGTGTATAAGACCCCTGCAGAATAGGTGCACAGCCAATGTTCCACACATCATCCTTAATGTTTTCAGCATTCATTCTTTAATGTGTTAATATGGATCCGCAGAGAGACCTTACCAAAGAATTTTTCGAAATAGTCTAAAAATTGAGCTTTCAATTCCTATAGTGGCATCTGGCTGTTTTTCTTTAAATGTTGCTTTATACTTTTATACTTTAAGTAGTTTTTGGAGCACATATTTTTTCCCTTTTACTTGAGTAAATAGGTCAAGTTGATACTTCAACTTTTACCAGAGTGTTTTTAAACTGCAGTATCTATACTTCTACTTAAGCAACAAATGTGTGTACCACTGATTATACTTCATTGCAAATGTTCTTTTTTTTCATTTCAAGAAGCAAAATACTTTTTCACAAGGATCCTGAAAGCAACTGCTTAAAAACAGACTTTCAGTTAATCTCCATAATTTTTTGATGTTTTGAACGTTAAATGTTCAGTGGGTACCTTTTAGAGTGGCATATAGTCAACTGCATGGAAAGACCTATTGAGTATATAAGACTATTTCAGTAAATTTCAGTAAATCAACTCAACAAGTGAAAGTTGTACCCATTGACTACTCACAGAATGGTATTTCCATGCCTTTTTCTAATCTTAAAATATGATTGAAATCTTACATTAGTTTAATAATGAGAAAAATCCAGTAATAATGGCCTAGTATAAAGTATATATTTTGCCTGATTAAAGGTTGTTATTTTCAATTCGATTCAGTTTATTTATATAGCACTAATTCACAACATATGCCATCTCAATGCACTTTGTATTTGAGACCTTAATTCAGCTGTGGCCTGCTCACGATCGTTTGCAAGTCATAAAAGAGTGTGCATTTAAAAAAAGCTACAATCCAAAACAAATATCAAATGAACCAATTGCACTATACGCTCACACTGAAACTGATCAGCATCAAAGCCAAGAGCGTTTCACTCTTAAGAAGAGGTACATAATTCCACAAGAAGAATAACCAAAAATACAAATATGGAACATCAGCTACACACTGCAAACATAAAAACATTAGTAAACATTACAGGTTTATTTTTGTAAATAAAATTTTAATAAAGGAAATTAAAAGAAGAAAGTGTTTTTAAAAAATATTATTTCTTTTAGAAAAGTAAAAAATACCTCCTGCCACCTGGTACCGTAAAACCACCAGTTCATGCCTGGTCTGAAGAAAATGTATACTGTGGTCGTTTGAAACTTCTGTCAGTAAGTAAAAACTTTAAAAGAGGCAATGATGCTTGGAGTGATGGCCAAAGGTTTCATTCAGGAGCAAATATCAGAAGCTTTTATTGTTTAGAAGTAGGGTCCGAGAAGCTTTAGTCAGAGCACAGAGGGAATGAAGGAGAATATAGTGAGGTAAAAATCTGAAAAATGCTTCATAAGGTGAATAATATAAGAGAAATTGTGGTTACTAAATGGGATTCAGCATTATGCCTCTCAAAGATAGATAAAGATATTTGGGTTACGTGCAGTTAGAAGTGAATTAAAGGAGATGTAACAGTGTGGACATACACTTTAGAAAGCCAGCTACATTGGCATGCCAAGAAGAGGATCAATTGATGCATATTCATAGAAATATCGGAGAAAGAAATATTGTTGATATGTTTTAACCAGAAGGAGTTCACAGGCTGACAGGTAATTAGTCTCTTTTTATTAAAGTATTTTCCAATGCCTGGCTCACTCTGAACACGGTGCAGCTGCTGTGCAGTTACAGTCAGGCATGGCAAGGAATCTAAATCATTCAAACAAATGGATACTCTCACATCAGCCACCATGGACTGCATGTATCCACAACAAACAAGTCTTCAAATAAGCTTGAAGCAAATGTAGTTACAGAGAAAGCTATTTATAATTCAGTTATTTGACTGAAATAATTGTATCAGGAGGAATATGCATCTTTGTATTAGGAAAATGTTGTGGTCAAATCAATGCAGGAAAGTTGGATAAATGCCATGGATTTTGATCATATGAACTACACTACAAAATTAAGATAACTAGAAAACTTATTTAGGTTTTACAATACTTTTGGTACACTATCCATTCAAAAAGCTTTTCTGGTGTAGTGGAAAAGTTTTGTTTTTTTTGAGTAAATTAGTTATTAAATTATCTGCTAACTTCAACAAAGTTCTTCATTATTGTGAAACGACGTTTAAGCATAATTTCCACCCCATCAAAACATCATAGGAAACAGGTGAGTTACATTAAATAAATACATTCTTCTTTTATAAGGACTAGATTGAACAGGGTGTATGTTCTATTTTTTACCTAATGGCAATAGAAGAAACAAAATTTTACTGACCCAAGTAATCATACAGTATTATTTTCTTTCCTTATCGATACAATTATGTGATTAATGTAATCACACCTGTAATTAGTTACACAGGTAAGAGTTAATTATCACATACAGTAGGATACTGAAAAAATTGAATATGTCTATTCAAGGCTGGGTTTTTTTTCCAGTTAGAAGAAACTTAACAACAATCTGTTCAGGTCCAAGTTGTCCTGAATGATTTACATTATCCCTGAAAAGACATAGTTTAATGAAAGCACTAACATTTTCTAATACTAGAAAGATTGTTTGCTATAATCTTAGGTTCCTTATTCATTGCATTTCATTTGAAAATAATGAATAATGTTTGTCCTTGTGTGAGATGTTTTGAAATATAAACGTAGCGGCAGGTGAGCATTCTTTCTTTTCTTGCTGTATTTTCTAAAAAACGTTTCTTATTGCAGTGTTTACTTTTCCTAAATATTTTTTGTTGTTGTCAAGTGGATGGATTGTGAGTTGTGGTTCAAATTCTTTTTTAGTGTTAATTCACCTAAACTGAGTCGATGCTTACTGTGTTTCCAAACCATCAGAGTTATTTACTATTTTTTTTAATGATTTTTGTGGTCTGATTAAAATGTACAATATATTTGTACAACAACCAGTTAGATTTGAGTAGGTTTATTATAATGAAAAATATTCTAAGTTGTAGCAGAGATTCATTTACTTACCTGCTACAAGCGCATTGGGCTGCTTCACAATGTGCTGCTGATGGGTCAGAGAAGCATAGTGGTGAATGGTTTTTGCCATACCTGATGAAACACAAAGTCTTGCTTATCTGCATAAAGCAAGCTTATGCTTTTTTTATGCTTTCTAGGATCTGACCCAGTACAAATTAAGAGGGGCATATACCAATTATACAGGCAGTATATGTCACAATGTCTGAATGTCTGACCCAGAATTCAAGCAGACCGATCAGTTTGAGAAAAAAAAGTGTTTATTTGTTTAAAGCGTGCTGCTGGTCATCTGCTGCGACGGGCTCACTGGAAACTCAGCAAAGTTCAATCTGTGCCCTAAAGAAGGAGTGCAGTTCAGAGGAGCAGAACTGGAACGTTGTTTGTAACTGAGAGCCAGTGATCCAGGAGAGAGGAAGAGCACTGTCTAGGAGCACTCGGTGCATGCAGTGGAACCGAAGGATCAAGTAGGGTAATGCAAGCCATGGTCAGAAGCCAGCTTCAAGGTCAAAAACAGGCAAAAAACAGGCAACAGCCTGAAAACAAGGGCGCAAAAGATAGTAACTCAAGAACTAAACACTACTAGAAAACAACTACAAATACAAAGACACTAAAAATAAACGTAAACAGAGGGCAGAACCCTGACAATAATGAACTCTGATTAACCTTTTATAGTACCTTTTAGAGTTTTTAACCCGTTTCAACCAACTAAGATTGTTATCTTAAATCTTTAAATAAATGCTTTTTAACACATCCATTTATATTTCCGTAATGAAATCAAAAGAATGTATTTTTACATATTCTCTGATAATTAGAAGACACAGAAAATGTAGCAAAGCATTAAATAAAAAAAGCGGTTTGAGGAATTCAGGCTTTAATCACAGGCCACTAACTGAACTATCACAAGAACCTTAAATATGTGCACTCCATTACCCTAGCCTAATATCAAAGTTAGCTAAATATTCAGTGTAATTGTTCGGATTTACCCAGGGGCATCTTTATGTAACACATTTACTCAATGCAGTGCATATATATATGTATATATATATATATATATACATATATATATATATATATATATATATATATATA
>NW_015150951.1:414440-418164 GCF_000732505.1 Cyprinodon variegatus
TATATATATATATATATATATATATATATATATATATATATATATATACAAAAAATGGCATATTTGTTGTTCCATCAGCCCTAATGCAAGCATAGGATGCCCTAGAATGAAACAATAGGCTTTCTTCTTTGTATGGTATCCTCATGAATATTTAGATTAGCTGGCTACTGTTTGGTTACAGTAAAACGAGTGAAGCTGCTGAGCAAAGACGCATCATAGCAACAAGCACTCACTCACTGAAACATCGAAATTGTTGATATGGTAGGTTGACCAGATGTCCTGTTTTTCCCTGACATTTCCTACTTTCATCTGGGATTTTGGTCGACTACAGTGACGATTTCAATTTGGTGCTTCATTTGAATTTGCCTGTTTTATGGTGGAAGTTTAGAATTGTGAGATTTGCAAAGAAAGGAGGTGTCGATGGGGTTTGAACTTCTCTGTACATTCATTTCACCCACTGAACTATCATTATTCATCTATGACAATGTAAACTTGTTTTTTTCATTCTGTGACCACTTTAATCTAAAGCAATTATGAAGAGGATATGCGACCCAACAGCGTGACTGCCACGCACAACAGATGAAGCAAAAAGCCTTAAACATGAGATCTCCTTCTTAAGCTTTTCGTCTTTCTACCACAACGAACTGATGATATGACTAATGTTATCTCTATATAATTATGGCCAATTTTACCTGCAAAACAGAATTAAATAGCAGGTTACAGGAGCTGCTCGGTGCGTTCACTCTATAGTCCTTTACTAAGCGCTGGTCAACCTCTTCTGCTGGCCAGAGCTTCAGCAACTGGTACATACTGCACTGAGCAGCGTCTGCTGGAGAAACTCACACCTTTAACTAATATAACAGATTTTAACAGTAGGTTATTTAAAGAAAGTGACCTTAGACATTACCAAAAATAGGGGGTGAATAATTAAATGTGAATCTTTCTTGCATACTGCCACATATGCCTGTCTAACTTTGCGCTGGCTCACATACTGGAAAGCAAATCAAGACAGGGATATACCAATTCCTGATCTGGGGTCTGTCTGCATGGATGGACCATGTTCTCCTTGTACATGCATGTCTTCTCTCCAGGCACCCTGGCTTCCTCCCACAATCCAAAAACATGGCTATTAGATATGGTATTATGGTATATGTTGTCTCTGTGTTGCCCTGCAGCACACTGGTGACCTGTCTAGGCGACCCCACCTTTCGCCCCTTGACTGCACGAGCCCTACTGTTTTATTTATTTTTTTAAACAACAGCGATTCTCCTGGATTGTCTAATTATGCTGTGATAAACAGCAGACATCTTATGAGTGCCAAAACCTTCCTATGAAAACTTGGAAATCAGCCTGGATTCCCAACACAGCTTTACTGATGAACACTTTTTCGTTAGTTTGAACTGTAATAATAGTAAATATTGGTTTATTATAATAACACATGAATGATTAACACACAAAACCTGCTGTATTATCTAATCTAATATATGACCAATTTTTGTAAGATTTCTTTAAAAGCCATTTGATTTGAAAGTATTAAAACTCAACTGTGAAAATGTCCTGCATTTACAAGGCCTTTTTTTTTTTTTTACTTAAAAAAGATGTGGCAAAAGGACACACAATGCAAATGCAGTCATGCCAACTGCTAGGATGGTCTTAAAATCCTTAAAAAAATGTATCTGACATTTTTCCTCATGATCAGATAACTTTTCCTTTTATTTTTACCTTTTTTGTCAAAATAAAACATTGTATCCAATACACAAGATTATTTTTTGAAAGGTTTAAAAAAAACAGCAACTATAAAAAACATTTTTAATTATTTTTCACTATTAAACCAGACAGATGGAGTTTTAGGTCTTTATCAGAAATGCACCATTAATTCTTCATTTATTAGCAGATTTTATCAATAAAGGCCAATGTAGCCACAAGTAATGGCGTAACTATCTGTAAGCAGAGTATACAGATGCTTAGCGGCCCACAACCTCTCAGGGGCCCCGTCACTGACACCTGGTAGGCCCCCTACGCAATAGTGGACTCTTTGCAAATGTAATGGTGTGAAAAATTCGTCTTAAACCCACCTGATGCTAGATCGACTGACCGGACCTTATTTATACCCCAACACATGGCAGATTTCCACAGGATGGTGAGCCGTTTAAACACTGTTGTACTTTATATGGGGCCCACCCAGATAATGCTGTCGTTACGCCATTGGCCACAAGTACCCAGAAATTTGCAAACAATCAACATGAAAAGAAAATATATATAAGTACTAATGGTCATAGGAGACAGAGCATTTTTGACAGCTCTATATATTTATATTGCCTCAGACTTTAGCGCCTCTCCAGGGGGGATTTTGAACAGGAGGTATCTCACTGTGTGAAGGAGGCCTTGCCATGAGGACAGACAATCCGTGTGCTTATGAATATTTCTGGCAGGATCTTGCTATCCACAAGGGCTGGCATTTTCTTAGACTCTATTCATGTCATCTGGGTGGCCAACCTCACAAAATCCTTTTAATTCAACATGTCAGGAGCCATCAGAAGTGTATCACATTGAAACAATCCCACTAGAAGATCAGAAACAACAGGAATAGTTGGACAAAACTAGATAATTTAGCTTTGAATGAGAACAGCAAAATAATAATTTCTTTTAAGTACATGAGAGATTCAACAACATTAAAAAAGGACCACAACCCATCCAGACATTGAACATTTTTGAAAATATGGCTAAATGAATAGCCAAAACAAATTCTGTTGTAATTTTGTTGTAATTATTATAGGGAAAGGATGTCAGAATCCAGTCCTCCAGGGCTGGTGTTACTGGACCTTTTATATGCATTACTGCTTTAACCAGCTGAACAACTGAATCGCATAAGCAGGTCCTTTGCAGAATACCCCATTGCAATACCTTACATTGGAGCTCCTGCCTTGTGTTCCTAGCTCCTATTTCTTCATCTTTCACAGGGTCAACAGTTATTACACTATGCAGGATGTGAAAAGAGCTTCGGACTGCTGTGCTGAATCCAGACAGCCTTCAGCCTTTACAGACACCATTACACTATGGACATGTTCACAAATAACACAGATTAAATTGGGGCTGCAGCCTCTTGGAAAAGAACTACAAAAAAGAAACTTTACACAAATGTAAGAAACGAATGAAGCTGTCATTTTTAAAACCCCAAACATATATATGTCCCCATCACCATGTGTCACACAAAATACAGTGAATAAACAATATATTTTTGTTAAACTCCAGAAGATTGGGGCATGCTTACGACCCAGGTATGGAGGCCTTAGCCCTCGACGCGGGCTCCCGGGTTTGAATCTGACATGTGGTTCTTTCCCGCATGTCTCTCCCCGTCTCAAGCCCCGTTTCCTGTCAGCCTACTGTCCATAAAAACGAGCCACTAGTGCCGTAAAAACTCAAAATAAAAACTCCATGCATCGTAGGCACCCCGTGATTCATGGCTGGTGAAAACAATGTCCAAAGATCCCTAGGCTGAATTTATTGCCAATATGAAGAATACAGCTTCCTTGTCTGAGCTCCTTACTTTACTCCCAGCACTATTTAGATACTGTAGCTCTTATTACTGCAACCCCTACGCCACGTATCACTTTACTTGGATTTATCACTTTACTTGGATTATCACTTTACTTGGATTTAGTTTTACATATGCATATGTGAGCTATATGTGTATATATTTTTATCTTTTTTATTTTTATCTTTA
>NW_015150951.1:418189-422903 GCF_000732505.1 Cyprinodon variegatus
TATATATATATATATATATATATATATATATATATATATATATATATATATATATATATATGTAAAACTGTTACTGTAGCGTGTAACAAAAGTAATTTCCCTCTGGGATTATTAAAGTATTTCTGATTCTGATTATGGTTTAAGTGAACTTACCGATTTTAAATATGTGGATGGAGCCCTTGACTTCATCTGAGGAGGTTACCATTTGTTTCAGGTGTGTACAACCAGGGAGAACTCTCACTTATGTAAAGTACTTTCGAATACCTGACTTAAACAGGCACTGTTTCGATACAGGCCATTTACTATTAATATTCCAGGCCACTGTGCTAAATACGCAGTAAAGCTACCTCATCAATGCTTATGACCTAAATTACGCCTTTGGGCTGTTTTAATTTCGAATTGTTACTGTCCACAGAGCAAACGCTGAGTGGATTAGCTACATTTTTTTTGTTTTTAGCATGTATGTCTTTGTTAAAATATATTATATTGGCCAGGTCTGAAAGCACTCACTGTGTTTTAAAATGTATGAAAAAATCATGACTCTTTAGTTTATTTATATTTTTTTAATCAACAATGATGAAATTTCTTGTAATTTTTGCGTACTTTCCCCCTTTCGACCTCGCCTTTTGTAAAATTGTGCTACTGACCTGTGATTTTTAGTTTATTGTGTATTAGTTATCTTCCAAGTGTTATTACTATAATTGTGTTAAGAGGCGTAAACTTTTATATACTCTGATAATCAGAAACCCTGCTTATTCAATGCCTCGACATTTCTATGAATCTTTTCAAGGTAATAATAATAATAATCATGCTTGTTATAGCATAACCTTGCAGTGAACCCAAGGCACGTGTTCCTCACTTGGAGAGATTGAAAGAAAAAGCACAATACCTGACTATAATAGTCGGAATGATTGAGTTGGAAGAGACAAAATGAAGTGAGACCAAAGGTCTTGGTGAAAATGTAGGCTTTGGGCAAGGAGCGTGGGGAGGGGGGTTGAAAAGTCCTGATAAAGAAGTGTTGCTGGGATTTTTTGAAATATTATAGAGTAGTCTGGTGGAAACCTATATTTGGGTTTAAAAATTAAAAAGCACTTTTTAATTGTGAGATGTATAGATGGTAATGATATAAATGAAGAAAAGAATTGATAAAGCAATAAATGAATGAACTAAATATCATCATGGTTCTTTTACTGTAAGAAGTTAAAGGGTTTGATGAATTTGGAAGCTTGACTTGCAATAATAGACCTCGGCTCAAGCTTAGTATGATTTCATAGAAAGAGCCTACAATATCCCAGCATTTTGCAAAACCTTAGAAGAGATGAGGAAGGTACACTTGTTGAGCAACTGGGCATTGTTTTTGAAAATTTTAATTTGGATATTATCAGATCAATTATACAGTTCTTAGCTCTAAAATCAAAGAATATTGAGTATATAGAGAATATGGCGAATTTAAAGAATGTTGATCTATTACGAGGTGATTTTTTATATACTTCAACAATCATTTGAACCCTTTTAGAGGCTAATAATGGATTGGATATAGCAACTTGTTTGCATTATGTGACTTAGCAGCAATTCCAGTTTTGGTCCTCCCTGTATTCTCCAGTCTTGTCAGCTCACTGTTTATTTATGGTTATAAACCCTGCTTTTTCGGACAGCCATAGCTCAGTTGCTGCCACCAGTTGCCATGTTTTGTGTTTATTAGGGATTTTCATGTACGTTTGATTTCAGACATAGAAACCAATTGTTTATTCTCTTTATTTTGAGACTGAAGTAATCCATTCACATGGCAGCTTTCATACATAACTACCTTTAATATGGTCAGAAAAAAATAGACATAAATCAAATTTCTGTTAGGAAAAAAAATTGAGTGATCCTGTTAATTCAATTCAATTCAGTTTAACACTCTTCATCTCAAGGCACTTTACAGTTCACCAGATCATACAGTAAAAATAATTCAAAGTTTTCTATCTAAAGCCCGGTGTACACTGCGATTTTCACGATTCTTCTTATTATTCCTCTTCTCAGATGTAAACACAGCAGCGTTGCAGGGATGCAATGAGTGAAATGCAGCTCCGTCTGTAAAATTGACAGACCGTAGTCGTCACGTTTGCTCAGCAACGTCCTTTTTCCAAATACGTCGTCGCCTTTTCTTTCTAGGACCCTCAGCACAAAATTGCACAAATTGACAAGGCAGCGTGGTTCACTATAATGAGCTTAATATCCCCTCTCTATTTGTTTTGCTTCAGGATAGAGAGCTACAGAGCAGCTCCATCTCACTGCAGAGCTGAGTCTGACGCGGTTTTTAGTCATACAGTTTGAGCAGGTAGATCCAATCACAGCGTCGGGCCGAACATAAATCTTGACCTGTAAACTCACACTGTACGACTAAACGCAGGGTTTAGTCGTACAGTGTGAGCAGCAGATGCGTGCAACGATTGAAAAAAATCGCACAGTGTATGTCCGGCTTAAGGAAAACCAGTTGATTGCATCGACTGGTTTTCCTTAATCTGTGGGGCTAAAAACTTTGATTGACTCGAAAGCAATACCTCACACTAAGCATGCTTGTAGCGACAGTGTAAAGGAAAAACTCCCTTTTAACAGGAAAAAAACTCCAGCAGAACCAGGATGGGGCCGACTGGGGTTCAAGGAGACACACAGCCAGGCAGACGAGCTCCGAGCCAGCTCCCATGTCGGAGGATGAAGAGAGCACATCCAGCCAGTTACAGTCAGAGAAACAGGTCCACACTGGAAAACAGGCCGATCACCAACATCTATAAACATAGGTATTGATGGCAGCAGCATAGCTGATATTTCTCTCCAGGATGGAGTCACAGCCAAACAGGAACAGACGAGGCAAAGCTACTATGTGAAAAAGCAGAGAGAGCATAATGTTAGATAATGAACTAATGGATTCTGCAGAGTGGAAGAATAGAGATAGAATGAAGCAGAATGATGAAATGGGGTCCCTAAGTCCTACAGCAGTTTAAACCTATAGCAGCATAACAGTGAAAATTAATCACATGCTGTCTAATAACTCTACAGATTGGGAGCATATATATTGTAAAGAGAATTGGTCCGAGCACTGATCCCTGTGGTACTACACAGGTAAACTTTGAGCATGTGGAAGATCTGTCATTAAGGTGAATTAAACCAGTCTAGTGCTATTCCTTTAATTCCAACAAAATATTCAAGTCTTTCTCCAAAAATATTATGGTCAACTGTATGAAATGCAGCACTGAGATCCAACAGGACGAGCACAGATACAAGTCCATTATCTGAGGCCATCATATATCATTAGTGACTTTCACCAGAGCTGTTTCAGTGCTATGATGAGCTCTAAAGACAGACTGAAACTAAACAAAATGTTTATTATGGTGTAAGTGATCGCACACTTCTTTGGCAACTACTTTCTCAAGAATTTTAGATAAGAAAGGAAGATTGGATATAGGTCTATAATTGACCAAGTCATCTGGATCAAGAGACGGTTTCTTAAGCAAAGCTTTAATTACAGCAACCTTAAAAGCCTTAGGTACATATCCCTGTAACAGAGATAGATTAATCACATCTAAAATGGAGGAGGATATCAAAGGGAATACCTCCTTAAATAACCTGGTTGGAACTAGATCTAACATACAAGTTGAAGACTTAGATGAAGACAATAGTTTTGCTAACTCTTCAACTGGATGAAAGCAGTCTAAACCCATTTCAGATTCCATGACTACCTCAGATACAATGGTGGATAGAGGAGTGCTGATGATCTTATTTTCAATAAGATCAATCTTATTTATAAAGAATCCCATAAAATCATTGCTGCTAAGAGCAGGTGGAATAGACGGTTCAACAGAGCTATGGCTCTGGGTGAGTTTGGCAACTGTATTAAAAGATATCTAGGATTATTCTTATTCTCCTCTAATAATGAGGAGAAATATGCTGCTCTTGTTTTCACAAAGGGTCCTCTTATACAGCAGTATACTATTTTTCCAGACTAGGAAGGACTCTCGCAGGCCTGTGGAGCGTGAATTTCTCTCCAGTTTCCTAGCATTTTGCTTCAAAGTGCGCAGCTCTGCATTAAACCAAGGAGCAAGCTTTCTATTTTTATTGGTTTTCATTTTCAAAGGGGCTGCATTGTCTAAGGCAGTATGCAGAGAACTAGCAACCCCATCAACAACAAAATCATCAACCTGTGAAGGGGAATAAACTAAGTTTTTTCCCTCTGTAGCACTGCTCAGCGACACAGAGGAGAGAGAAAGTGAAACAGATTCTTTAAAATTTATAACTGCACTATCTGATAATGATTTGCTAAAGTGGAAACTTCTTTCGGGGGAGGAGAACTCTGTTAAAGTAATTCTGAAGTTTATTAAAAACTGATCAGAGAGGACAGGGTTGTGAGGAAATACTATTATTTCTTCACATTCTATGCCGTATGTCAGCACAAGATCCAAAGTGGGACTATTCACATTTTGAACAAAGTCAATAGTGTCTAAGATAGCATTAAAGGCTGCTCTTAAGCTATCACCTTCAATGTCAGCATGGATGTTAAAATCTCCCACTATGATGACCCTGTCAGTATTGAATACCAAATCAGAAAGGAACTCTGAAAACTCATCTAAAATTTCAGAGTAAGGACCTGGTGGACGAAACAAAGTCCAAAGAAGAAGAGATTTTCTTGCTTTGCAATTTAGATGAGGGTAATTAAGGGTTAAATGATAAGTCA
>NW_015150951.1:423389-432042 GCF_000732505.1 Cyprinodon variegatus
GATGGATGGATGGATGGATGGATGGATGGATGGATGGATGGATGGATGGATGGATGGATGGATGGATGGATGGATGGATGGATGGATGGATGGATAGATAGATAGATGGATGGAGCGATTGCTTAGAAAGATCCCAATATGTTTATAGTTGTTATAGTTGGCTCATAACATAATGCCTCATAGTCATTATCCAAATCATTGATATCTGAAAGTGTAGAAGCATAGTCCAACTACTTTCTACTTGAGGGCACATCAGTTTGCAAGCCTAGTGCTTGCAAACACATAATTATGCAGGTTGTGAGTTCTAATTCAGTGCTATGCAGGCTAAACCTCTCTTGTGCATTTTGAAAAATGCACACCTGGTGTGCAGCGGTGCACATTCTGCATGACCACACATGGACCATGGCAGCAGTGATATGGGTGAAAGAAAACTGGATTGGTCTTGTACTGCGCGCTCAACTCTGCTCTTCCAGTTGTGCTTCTGCCGAAATGTGTCTTAATGTGGCTTAGCTCCGAGTCGGCACTTCACACTGATGGTTCACACTCAGCAGTATGGCTCTTCCTGCCCTCGCTACTTAATAAAATATATAAGACTAATCCTCTTCCAAGTGTAAAAAATCCTTTTGTCTATCAAATTTTGTTGTTCCAGTTCTCAAGAGGTGATGCTAAACCTTCTTTAACTTCTACCCAAAATCAATATTATCCATTGAATATTTCTCTCTCATAGATTATTTTTGAATATTTCTATCTATTTGAATATTTCAACATTTTATTTAACAAATTGAAATGGGTAAGGGTCATAGCTTATAATGCCATGGATTGCCATGGCATTATAAGGCAATTTTGTAGGTTCTGTGTTTTTTTGTTTTTTTTTATATATAGAACACCTTTATATTTAAATCTACTTTAACCTCTACACAGCTGTGACCAAGGGGTAAATTTTTAGGAATAAAGCCAATTCCCAAAGTAGAAAGAACAATTTTTTTGTTGTTAGCTTTTTTGAGTAATGAAGATCTGTGTGAAATGCATAATTCATCGTAGATCAGGAAGTGTTTGCTTTTGGGTGGACACCTTGTAAGTCTAAAACCACTCCTTTTTTTATGAGGTGTTGAACTAGATCTATATTCACAACTCTTGCAAGAAACTTTTTTTATAAAATAGGGATTTTATTAATTAAAAAGTTTTTTAATTCGAGAAATTGTTGTTTTTAGCCCCGCAGCAATTATGAACTGCAGGGCAGCATTGTATTTCCAGCAATTGTAGTATCTAGACAAGAGCTGTCAGTCTGGTGAAGAATCTGGCTGTTATTCGAATTTGTAAAGGTTAGCTGTTTTATGAATTGTAACATTGAACTGTAAAGTTCCTTGAGATGACATGTGTTGTGAATTTGGCGCTATATAAATAAACTGAATTGAATTGAACATAAAACTGACTAAAATGAGACTAAAACCGACTATAATATATCATAATCAATAAAATGTGACTAAAGCTAATAATACTTTTCCTCCTGAAAACTAAAACTTAGATATGCAGGTGAAGATTCTCAGTCATTCAGGTCACAGTCATTTCAAAAAAGTTAAAAAAAAACAAAAAACAATCCACTGGACTTTGTTTCTAAGTTTGAAGATGTTTCGCTTCCCATCCAGGAAGCTTTTTTAATTCAAAATGTCAGAATTGGCAGTAAATTCGAGGCTTTATAAAGGGGACTAAAATCAAAGCCTTGTTTTGGTTTAGGAAACATGCAAATTGAACCTAAAACTAAGATTAAGTCTAAAATGGCTGTCAACAACAACACTGGATGGAAAACATAAAATGCATAGGAATTCAATGCTCAAATTAAAGATTTAAAAAAAGAAAAATCTTTATTCTTTGTTTGACAATCAGTTATTGGTTTGTTCCACTTTTGGACAATCATCAATACTTTTGATTGTGATGGGGTTGGGGGTAGGCTACTCATGGTGAGACAAAGTGCCCAAAGGGGTACAAAGGTCAGAAAAGGTCAAGGCCATGGAGCAGCCATAACGTCACATAACGCAGGATAGGGTACGAGCTGTGCTACATTACCCACGCTGTCATCTCGTCCACTATAATGGCGACAAAGGGTGTATTTTGCTTTTTTTTTATTTCCATCTTGGTCTCTTCTCCCGTCACTTTAGTAATTGTTTGTTTCATAATTTGCCTGAAGTCCCAGTAAAAAATTTGTTAGTGGAGAGGTTGTAGTAGTGTACTGTAGGTCTGTGTTCTCAGCAAGAACAAAAAGCAGTACCACGTAGTTGGCTCTGTTTGTAGACTCATGCGTTCATCATGTCCACTAAATGAAAATCATTTTTACCATAAGACATGAAACGATCTCACAATCTTTCCAATATTTCCTTATTTTTCTTCACCTTTTTCTTACGGAGCTGTTTCCCCTACACACTTCTTCGTTGAACTGTAGATATAGTCAGGTGTCCCCACATGTTTTTAAAAGCCATGCTTTGGTGTCTCGTTGCTGCATTGCTTAAAAAAAACACAAATTTACTCCAAAACTTATTTTGTGCTCTCTATCCTGCTTTCTGAAACAAGCTCAAGCATGTTCAAGTTGTTTGCTAATTCTGTAAATGTACCAAGCTTTGCCTTTTTTTTATCTACTTCAAAATGATGTCGGTATAAAATTATTCTTTTTTTTTTTCTTTGTCTCACATACATGTGAATCTTGAATCCAACATTGCAGGGTGAATTATGGCAGTAAGAACATTATTCTATGTGGACTTTTTTTTTTACATTAACACATCTTTCCCACAACAAAAATACTACCTTAATTTCTTAGCAACCAACCAATACTAACCTAGATTTGTAAACATAAAGCAGTAACAGCTCCTACCTGTCTGGTTAAACTAGCAAAATATAAACATCTCAAAGCATCTTATGAATATTAAAATGATTAACAGATTGTGAAAAACTCTCGCAAAGAAATTACTATCACTCTTGGATGACTCCAAGAGGCATTGAGAAGGTTGAGAACAGCTGTGTTTTCAACCTCTACATGTGGATGTATTGTTGTGTGTGGTGTGCAAGCCCACAGAGAATCAGCCACAATATTGGGTACCATGGGAAAACCTGCATGGAGTAGGCAAACTGCCACCTTTCTGTCCATGTTTCTCATTTCCATATGATTGAGTATTACGAGCAGAATGTGAGGTTGCCTAAGAACCATAGGTCCAAGACTTATTTTCTTCCACTCAGAACTTATGTAGACTATTGAAAGGGGGAAGTTAACACCACTGCAGACACCACATATTAAGACACAAACTTTTATGTTCAGGCTGTTGCTACAGAGACAGAGACATATTTTCCTCCAGGCTGTCTTCCTGATGATGACAATAAACACCTTACACACTAATTAGTAAGTTAGAATACTTTTAAAGTATATTTCGTTTTCCAATTCCTTACTTCCCTTTCCCTTTGCATTACACATGCAGCAAAACCCAAAATTAATACATCTGGCAAAGTTTTGCCTTAAAGTAACCTTTATTCAAACAACAGGTTTATCCTTAATTTGAAATGACCACCATCAAGGACAAAATACGGGATACATAATTGTGGAAAAATATAAGTAAATTAAAAGCATTCATTTGTATTTGAATAAAAGGTGGCATTTATGTCCTTGTAAACGAAACAAGAAAAAAAGCCTCTTTTCACTATTGAACCCATTAAAATATTTGTCATAACTGGAAGCAGACTGGCTTTTTGCTTGTCCCTATTAGTATTTCTGCGATTCAGCTTGATCTTAAAAGCCTTTTATAAAACAGGATCTTTGTGTCAACACCGAGATCTTTAGACCTTCACTGCTGAGATTTAAGACAACACCTTTGCTGCACCTCTGCAAAGCAAAAATGTTTTTTGTTTATTTTTTAAAGTTTTTTGCCTTGCTTGTTTGTACTGTGAGAGTAGCAAGTGAAGTCAGATTCCTTAATTGTTTGTAATAATGGGTGAATAAAGGTTATTAAAATTCTGGTTCTGAGAAGAGTTGCAATTTAGTTACAGGGGTCTTTGTATATGTAACAGCTAAACTGTGTGGTTTTATCATAACAAAGTTGAAGAATTCAAGGGGGAACAATAAGCAAGACATTTTTTTCCGAAATTGTGTTCAAATTTTACAAAGTAAAAAAAAAAAATACAACAAAAACTGTTTTCATTTTACTAGTGACTAACCTGCAAATACTAATAATTCATGGATGCATATAGTTGTAAATAGAGACTGTTGTTCGTCACTGTTGAAAACATTTTAAATGTCGATATTTTTAAAAGCAGGATATAATTTCAAGTTATTTAGGATGTACTTCAAATTATATTTCTAATTATCTTCTGTTTTTCCTGTTTGGTCCCATACAGCTTGTGCTGGCACATATGAAAGATGGAGTTTCTGGAAATTGTGACTGAGGAAGTTATGGACACAGAGGGATCAGCGGTCATAGCAACCTTTTTAAACAGCAGCTTGTATGGCACAACCAACTTCACCAACATCACTTTTTTCCCCTACTATCAACACTCTATTTATGTAGCTGCCAGCTACATCCTGGCATATTCCTTCATCTTTCTGCTGTGCATGGTGGGTAACATCCTGGTGTGTCTGATCGTAGTGGAAAACCGATGCATGCGCACAGTGACCAACCTCTTCATCCTTAACCTGGCAGTCAGCGACCTACTTGTGGGGATCTTCTGCATCCCTACAACTTTGGTGGACAACCTTATCACAGGTAATCTTAAGCTTTATTAATTTGTTCATGGCCATAGAGGAAAAAAATATGCCTACAAATGCTTTCTTGCTTTAAAAACAGAAAAGAGAATGTGTTTTTCCTACTCTACACTTTAGTTTTTTCTTAATTAAAGATTGAAAATTAATTAGGAAATGATGAATTTACATGAATATATCCTCTTTTTAATGTTAAAATATTTAACACTAAACACTGTGAGAATAGCAACTAACAAACGTGTAGGTCTAAACAGTAATCTTTCATAAGATTCACCAAATAACTGATAATATGATTATTATATTGGATTATGCAGTTTAAAAAAATCATCTGATTCTTTATCAGTTTGTCTTGAATCTGCACTTTTTGGTTCTCTTTAAGTCTTTTTTAGTTTTCAGTTATTCAGTTGCCTTTCTGTGTTTTCTAGTCTATTGGGTTCATTTCCATTTTGTGTTATTCTAGTTATTTTTGTTTATATTTCTGAGTTATTTTGTGTTTCTTGAGTTACTCTCTGTTGCCCCCTTGTGTTTGTTTCCTTTCCCCTTGGCTTCCTTTGAGACCCTTCCATCCACACCTATTCCTTGTCAGCTCATTAGTCCAGTCCTTATTATGTCTCCCATATATAGGCTGTGTTCGAATTCATGGGCTGCATCCTCCAAGGACGCGGTCTACCTAGACTGGATCCTTCGAAGTCCGTGAAAATAAGGAGACCGGAAGTGTTTTGGCTGTGAATCCAAACAGGTCTACCCTTCAGCGGGTTTTATTGCTGTAGGCCATGTTGCTTAGCAACTGTGACAGTTGACACACACAAAGCAGGAAAAGAATGAATACAGAAGTTTTCAAAACTGTTTGTTTATTTCTTTTTTTTTTTTTTTATTGAGTGGAATAAAGGTTCCAACCACTGGGAACAGGAACAAATAAAATCAAATGTAATGATAGAAACCTTAGTCAGTTAAATAACATGCTGCTGTCATTTTGCACATCTCTCATGTTGCTGCTATTTTCAAATATCCATTACTGTAAAAATGTCCATAGCTGCATATTGGTTATTTATTCTCCAGGTGCACAGTTTTATATTATTAAAACACTTTACAGTATTTTATCATTCATATTTTAACTCTTCCCTGTTATATTATTCTTATACATCTTTCTAAGGTCAACATTTGTGTGACCATTTTCAATAATCTTTCTGCTGCTTTAAATTTGCCCAATGTGGGACAATAAAGAGATTTTCTATTCTTTAAAAGGGGAAGAAATATAAGTAAATCTAAACAATGTATGTATAAAGAATATATCTGCAAAATCTCCAATATTCAACCAAAAAAAATACTTAGTTAAGCATATTGTGCAAAACAGCAATAAAATAATTTTAATCCTATCAGATTTATAGTCCCCACACTGCAGATATATTAGAATCTGTCGTTAAATTACAGTCAAACCCATTTACACAGCAACAGATAAAAACCTTTAGATAAACCAAACATTACACCACATATCTGACTCAATAACCATTAAAACAATTATTTTCATTCATTTCAGACAGAACTACTCACAGACTGGATTATATTAAACTCCACTTCCAATTTTCACCACTGTTCGGCGCCAAGTAACCTTTCCTCTGATCACGGAGCAGCCGGCTTGCTTGCTCTCGCAATGAATCCTGGGATATCCAAGGATACATCGGACCCGTCCTTCAAATCAGGCAAAAAGAAGGACGCATTTTAAGGCCGCATAACGAGGAGTCTTGGAATCCGACCAGACCTCGGCGGCGCGCTATGACGTAATCTACCTTCGAATCTGGCCTTCTAAGGAAGCATCCCATAAATTCGAACAGGGCCATACTCTCCCTCTGCAGTTCCTTAGTGCTGTTTCCTCGTCTTTCCCTCCCTCCTCATGTGTGTTTTCCCTGATGTCCCCCAGATCCTGGCTTTCTGTAATAGATTTTTGGATTTCAGACTCACCTCTGCCTGCTGGTCTCTGAATTTGGGTCCTCTAAAACCTCCACCCAACCGTGACACAGTCTGTCTTTTATTAATAGTTAACTGTGACAAACCCGGCCCTCAAATGTGTACTTCCACAATCACTGGCGTTTAAAAGGGGAGCCAGCATTGGTAAACCAAAAAAAACCACGTCTTACCACCAAGTCTTATTCAGGTGGGTTGATGTACAGTAGGAAGTTACCCATAATAGTCCCTTATCGACTAAAAGGCACACTTGATTTGAGTGTAATTTATTTATGTATCCATAATGCTGTCTTATTTTGAAATGTTATGGAGTTGGTACTCCTAACTGCCTGTCTAGCTCATCTGGTTTATAGTGACTGAACAGCTTTGCACCACAATCCTGCAAAAAAAGACAAACCCCATTAGTTACGAATGAGAGAGTAGAGGTGTCTATTATACTGCAGCACAACAGAGCTGGTGGAAATTACAGCAATGTCCTAAACATGATCTATTTGCATCGTAGAGCAAAATTCTTCAATGACAGAGTCTTTATGGTTCACTGGAAATTTACGGATTATGTTAAAAGGGATAACATGAAAAGAACTCATTGAAAAGTGAAGACACGAAATACATTCTGCCACTGAATCAATTTTAGTTGAATGTTTGTGAAAGTTGAAAGTTTATGATGTATTTTATATCATCAGTGCTATATTTTTAACTGAGAAGTGGATCAACATATCAAAAAATTTCCAATAACCCTTACTCTTAACATCACCTGTTACTGACTCAGCAACTCATGCCAGACACTTGTTCTCTCTGCTAATCATGCTCCTCATTTGTTAAACCAACCTGCTGGATTATTATACATTTTCTGATTAATTAAAGTCAACCATTGACACATGACCACCCAAGGGCAGTCCTAGCCCGTTTGGCATCCCAAGTGAACAACCCCTCCACCACTACCATCCATCCCATTATACAGCAAGAACCTATTTTACATTTGACACACATAGAGGACATTAAAACATTTCTATAAAAAATTATGTATCAACACACAAGAGAGAATAAATAGAAAAATCCATATAAGGAAATCTGAAACAGTTTATATTATAGTGTGTAAGTATTTGTTATAGAGCATAAAACTAAGTATTTCATTATAAAAGCATATATTTCTATTTGTGACAGCATCCTGTAATATAACCATGTCTCTACTGTTTCTAACAAAGCTAAATACATAAAAAAACATTGTATTAATTTAGGAAGCTATGAGTGACATATGACTATTTTCAGTTAGTAAAAATCAATAGAGTGGGGAGAGGGGTCCTTCCAAGATGGTATCGGCCAACTCCCTGCTTCCCCATCAGTGCTCTACTCAACTGATCCAATCAGTGTTGGCCTGTGCGCAGGGCACATCAATTACATCTCTGTCTAACTTGCTCCTCTCTGCGTCTGATGTCTGGGGCACATGAGCAATTTGAACCTTAAGACATCATAACTAGATCTGTCTGAGTCAGACACCGCAGTTTATCAAAAGCCACATGGCATGCTGCATGATGGGAAAATGCCCTCCTGTCGGACAGTGATTATGTTTTGTAAATAAAATGCCCCTACATGTCCTCCCCACCCTTTTAATTCATCTTTAAATATTCAAAATATGCATAAACACAGACTTTAACAGTTAATCAGTAGCAAGTATTTGTTCATAATAGACTTAACTGGCTTTTTAGATGGAGGATATTTGTGTTAAAAAACATGATACGACTGGCATAAAATCAAATACAAACAGCATAAAAATAAAACAACAAGCCGGTCCCATCTAGGCCTAATCGGAGACAATGGCACACGAAGTGTGCTCCTGATGTCTAGTCTGCTCCGATGTAATTGGGAGAGAATGCCGCAATTTTTTTATATTTTTCAAAATAAAACATCACTCAGACTCGACGATAAATTATATATATATATATATATATATATATA
>NW_015150951.1:432102-436024 GCF_000732505.1 Cyprinodon variegatus
TATATATATATATATATATATATACTTTTTACTATTAAATGAAGACGCACACACAATACTGCCTTTCAGTCATTTTACCTGTAACTTCAGAATATCTTCACATCCTGGTGCATCCCTCAAATCCTTCTGCTTATACAACCGTACGTTTTATTTACTATTTACCTCCTTTATAGTTTTTATTTTTATTTACAATGTACCTATTTTTTTAAACTGCGTTTTAAAACTTTACTTCAAATGAAATTCAACATGTTTCAATTACCATGGATTTAATGTGGTGATTAAAAACGAACATACAAGATTTTTTGTTTTTGGTAAAGAACTACTGAAATCATTACCAGATTACACATAAATAGAGGGGAGTGTTGGCCTAGTGGTTAGAGCAGTACGCTTGTGCTTTGAGTAAAACCCTTAACCCCCTACAATGGCAGCCTACTGCTCCCCAAGGGAATGGGTTAAATGCAGAGGTAAATTTTAGTTTAAGAATGGCCATGCATTTCAGCAAATAATGGAATTTGAAATTATTAAAGGAGACTATGAAACTGATGGCTTTCCAAGGACCACCAAGACTCATTAATAAATGTTGATTTTCCTACATTCTAAAGCATTGGCATTCCCCTACAATTTATTCTTTAAAAAAATTCTGCAGCCCCACAATCTGTTGATTAATTTGCCATCTAGATCGGACACAGTCTGGTCCACTTTGCACAGACATCTTGAAGAAAATTAGAGCTATTCATTGTTCACCACGCAGGACAGACTGGAGATGTAATTTTTTTCTTGAGCAAATATTATTGTATTACTTATGCATTGCTTATACATAATAATATGCTTTAAAAGACTTTAAATTTGATTATTATGATTGCTAGTGCTATGACTTAAACCCCCACGTTCCCAAGGATTCGACCCTCAGTTAAGGTAATCATTTACTTTCCACATGAAGCACATGGAGTTAGCCCAGTGATGTTCTTGGAGTTAAAACAAACAAACCTATTTTCCTTAAATCTTTACATAAACTTCATATATTGTTTATTGATGTTTTTACAGAGACAATTAATGTGAACACGTTAAGGATTTAAACTCTTAACATTCACCTCATTTTGGGAAATTCTTGCCTACTTTGAATACCCAAATGGAAAAGCGAATACCTTAGGAACCGTAAGCCCAAATTACATGTGCAATACATTATTTGAAAGCTAACAACCTCTAGTTTTTGAATATCTAAAATTTGGTGAGTAGAACACAGACAAAGCTGCATCAGTTCAATCATGGTTCAAAGTGGGTTTTTTTTATTCTTGGAAATTAAAGGTCTTTTTTTGAACAGCAGCAATAAAGACATGTTTGAGAAACGGCAGGTCTCATTGTATTGCATTGTTCTAAATTATATATGGGTTTGCTGCTTCCTTTTTGCTGCTTGTACCAGTTTAGTTCTGATGCGCGGCTGAAGCATCTTTGCTGCTCCAGCTGCGCGGTGAAAAAGTTGGTCTGACGTTGGGTGGAGCTACCCTATCCTTTCTTTCCCCGGGCGCCGCACAATGGCAGCCCACTGCTCCCCAAGGGGATGGGTTAAATGCAGAGATAAATTTCTCCAATGTGAGACTAATAATGTTTAATTTATTTATTTATTTTTATTTGCCTTGCAGCTATATTTGTTGTGATCAGTGGGAATAAAGTAGTTTTAATATGTTTTTAAGTGAGAAAATCCACCTGAAAACTTAATCAGTGCAGTCAGTTCATTCAGATTATCATCCTGCCTTCCAATATTATTTCTGTTGCAGCCGCTCAGACCTCCACATACCAGCGGTGCACTGTCAGTAGGAATCCCATTCAACAGCAGCCTATGGCCCGGTTCCCTCCTCGCGGTTCGCCGTGGCGGCTGGAAGGTGGTCTTGACATCGTTATCCAGGTAATCGTGGGACGTTTTCACTCTGCATGTTATCTCCTCTGCAGCACAATGCCGAGTTTACTGGAGTTGATCAAGTTTTACTTTATTGTCGATCTAAAACATGAGAGATCCTGATGCTGCTGCACACTGGAGGAGATCAGTATTAGCATGCACACATTGAGAAGAATCCTCCACAGAATGGGACTCTATGGAAGAAAACATCAATTAGATCTTCTAGATGCGGAGGCCTTCCTCGTTGACCAGCTGGAGAGATACGGAAGCCTGCACGGATATACGTTTCACCACCTTAAATCTGTTCAACATGGATATGCTGGGACTCAGAATACAGTGAGACATCTGTTATCATTTCTGGACCCAAGGGGTGCAGAACGAAGGCAGAGGAGGAGGTTGATGCGGCACGTCTTGATCCTGGACCTCATTTCTTCCACGAAGCTGAAGTTGGCTTCCGATTGCAGCTTCTGCTTCAGGAAATGGGTAAAGGGCGATTCCACTTTAATTTTCCCTGCCTTCATCATCTTTAATCCACTCTAATTAAAAAAACTACAACACCTAGACACATCTAACCTGGACTAGATTATTCTAAACTACTTGTAGAACAATTAAAGCCAGGCCTGGGATTTGTAATACATTTCTCTAAGTTTTTAAACTTCAATAAAAACAGTTTTTAACACTTTTTTTAGTGTCCATGTCACACTACAAGTGGAGTAGCTCTGAAACTACAACACCTAGACACATCTAACCTGAATCTTAAAAAAAAAAGACATATATAATGAACCCCTCTTGCTCTGACATTCATTTTTTTATTTTATTTTTTATTTGGATTCCACTTTTATTTGTAATTTTATTTTATTTTTTTGTCTTTAGTGTATCATCATTTGGTCTTGCAATTGTTTCATCTCTAATGCGTCACCTGATATCATGCTTCCAACAATTTATTGTTCTCTTTCTTTTGGTATTAACTTTGACACAGAAAGTACTTCCGTATAAGAATAATCTAGTCCAGGTTAGATGTGTCTAGGTGTTGTAGTTTTTTAATTAGAGTGGATTAAAGATGATGAAGGCAGGGAAAATTAAAGTGGAATCGCCCTTTACCCATTTCCTGAAGCAGAAGCTGCAATCGGAAGCCAACTTCAGCTTCGTGGAAGAAATGAGGTCCAGGATCAAGATGTGCCGCATCAACCTCCTCCTCTGCCTTCGTTCTGCACCCCTTGGGTCCAGAAATGATAACAGATGTCTCACTGTATTCTGAGTCCCAGCATATCCATGTTGAACAGATTTAAGGTGGTGAAACGTATATCCGTGCAGGCTTCCGTATCTCTCCAGCTGGTCAACGAGGAAGGCCTCCGCATCTAGAAGATCTAATTGATGTTTTCTTCCATAGAGTCCCATTCTGTGGAGGATTCTTCTCAATGTGTGCATGCTAATACTGATCTCCTCCAGTGTGCAACAGCATCAGGATCTCGCATGTTTTAGACCGACAATAAAGTAAAACTTGATCAACTCCAGTAAACTCGCCATTGTGCTGCAGATGATCATGCAGAGTAAAAACGTCCCACGATTACCTGGATAACGATATCAGGATAGTTCTCATGTTCGATCAAACGTTAAATTGGAGCCCCACCTTCATGTGTGACAGACATTGACTCTGATGCGCTGCGCTTTGGAAGGAATCTCTGTTCAGCCATCCTCTCTCCACTTCCTTCAAAAACCTACTTAGAGCGAAAACATCTTGATCTTAAATTTTACTACTGAATAAAGCATATAAGTTATCACGTTTATACAATATAACTATCTCGTTTATACAATATACTATCACGTTTATATGATATAATTATCACGTTTATACAATATACTATCACGTTTATACAATTTAATTATCACGTTTATACAATATACTATCAAGTTTATACAATATAACTATCACGTTTATACAATATACTATCACGTTTATACAATATACTATCACGTTTATACAATATACTATCACGTTTATACAATATACTATTACGTTTATACAAT
>NW_015150951.1:439839-442784 GCF_000732505.1 Cyprinodon variegatus
TTAATTTGTTTTAAGTTGCATGTTACGACTTTTTTCACTTTACAAAGCGCAGGCATGCGCGCTTGATTTGCAGTCTGGACGCTGAGGGTAAACATCCTCTGACTGCAGCGCTGAGAGGGACTCCTGCGGGAGAACAGGGTTGGGATGGGGGAGGCGCCCCACGGCAGAGTAGGAACGATACATGCTTTCACGTAAGAGTCTCCAAAAGCCGCCAGTGACACTGTAGAAAGTCGCCAGATTTGTCGCTAGTCGCTTTTTTGAAAAATAAAAATAGGAAGTAAATATTAGGAAGATGCTGAAAGTTAGCTATGACCAGCTAACTTTTTTGATTTCAACAACCAGACATTATGGTCGATTTTCTCATCATGAAATATTTTATTAGAATATGCTGGATTATTTTTAATCTGAGGACCTTTATGGACGAATAGAGTATAAGCAATAAAAGATTGGATTTATAAAACGGCTTCTGGATGCCTTCCAAGGTATATGGGTGTTACTTCTTTTTTAACGTTTAAATTTTTTGGCTAACCAGAGTACCTGGAGAAAACCTTCATATACAAGGGAGAACTAACTTAAAACCCATCGGCTCGCCGGCGAACTGCTTTAAAGTGTTTACAGCTAACAACTCAGAATACATGAAAATTACACCGTTACCAACATGTTAGACATCGTTGGAAAGCCACAATTCAACCACCAAGTTAATTTTATGGACATAGCAAGCACCAAAGCACAGTTATAAAGCAGCATAGTATAGCACCAATATAGCATCGTCTTCTTACCTGCAAGACAAAAGCGTCCACATCTTTGTCTCGATTTGAGTCAGGGACAGTCGCTAAAGTCTCACATGCGCTCCTAGCCTGTCAGCCAATGATTCACCGAGTAGAGCGATATTACGCCTCATAGAGAGTCCTGTGGTAATTGGTTAAGACCATGTGGGCTTTTTGGCTTTGTAGCCAATGAAATAAGGTTTCAAACAGGGTAGAGTTTCTGGAACCAGTTTGACATCCCTCATGTAGGATACATATGTAGGATTCAGCAAAGCCATGGTGAAACCCAGTACCTGAATGATGTCTGGAGTGAAAAAATAAATTGTCCAAGTAGCAGGGGTATTTTTTTTAGGTAATGACTGTTCTGTTCCAGATTGCATTGACACGCAGCATCCACATGCAGGATGTCAGGAATTTCTTCTACATTTTGGATGTTTTGTGTGTTATTTTGATCATGGAGCTTAGATTCTTCTTTGAATTTAAGTTCACCAAGTTCCCTATTTAATTTTTGGAGTTCCTGGTTATTTTGTTCAAGTTGGTTGGTCATCACACACAGGTTCTGGTTAACGCGAATGAGTTTTGTTTTTAAGCTTTGGATCTGTGATTTTAACATTTTAATGCGCTCTTTATAACGGCAGGCTCTATTATTAAAATCTTGCTCCTTCTGTTCAAGTTGTTCCTTTTTCTCTTTCACTTTCCTTTTTAACCTCCGCACTTCAAGTTTCTCATATTTAAGCATAACCTGTTGAAGCCTTTCAATGTCTTGATGCTTTTCGCTCATTAATTCCTCTATTTTTTGTCGCAATGAGATTTGTAACTTATCCAACTCCTCACACATTTCTAGGAGCGTTTAAGTTTAGTACGAAGACTGAGAGGTAATAAACTGACTGTCTCAGCAATATGAATCCGACTAATGAGGTTGAGGGAATGAAAGGAATATTTATAGCAAGTGGTGTTCCAAATGATGTCATAGGGAGGAGGGGCATAACATCAAAGGCAGAATTTGGAATTCTGTCTGTGATGATGTCACAGTGTCAAGGGGGGGTGGGGTTGAGTGGGCGTGGACATTGAGTGGGCGTGGACATTTTCATAGCACCACCTGTGCTAAAATTGCTCAAAATTACTTCCAGCGGCCGTGCTAGTTGCTTCCTGACCAAAGACTATAGCAGCTAGTTTGAGGAAAATTTGAGTGTCTATATTAAATTGTATATTAGCTGCGACGTATGAATCAAGATGCTATGACCGAAACAATTAGAAACAATTTCTTTTTTTTTTTTTTTGAGAAATTTTCTAAATTTGGGGACAATATAGTCTGATAAATAGTACATTTATACACATGTTTAAGCCAGAATGATTTGACATTTAAATATGACTTCCCTACGACGTTAAAGCTGTAATTTATAATAGGTAAAATATATAAATTGACTATTCAAAATTTTATCATAATCGAACCTAATCAGTTAATTTTTTGAATATTTTAAAATGTAAGCATTTCCCAGTCCAGAACAGATGGAACAAAACAGCCAAAACTATAGTGTTTTACCCCAAAACATTTTGGGATTTTAACAGCAGAGTTTCATTACTGAGTTGTACCTATGGGCTTCGCCTCAGTGCACATACGTGTGTCCTTTGTTTGTGGGTATCAAGCCCAGAACCTTTTTGCTGCAATGCAACAGTGCTGCCCATTGCACCATTTTTTTTTATCCTAACCTTTTTTATTTTCTTTATTTTTTGACCACGAAAACTTTTTTCCACCCTTTACATAAGTTTAAAAATGCGTTATTTGCTTTATATTATTTATAACTCATCTATTTTCTAATCCAAGTATTTTCCCAGCAAACATATTTATTTTAAGCCGTTTATTTGTGTTTCTCATTTTTGCCACTTTTTTTTACCAGCAGCTCCTGTTTTTTTCCGCATCTTTTATTTCTACTATGTGCAGCTGTAAATGGACACATCTTTGTTCTTC
The DNA here is from genome assembly GCF_000732505.1 of Cyprinodon variegatus. Lineage (NCBI taxonomy): Eukaryota > Metazoa > Chordata > Actinopteri > Cyprinodontiformes > Cyprinodontidae > Cyprinodon > Cyprinodon variegatus. The sequence continues at coordinate 442,576 of NW_015150951.1, forward strand.
TACAAACAAATGTGTTTTCTGGGTTAGACAGTTAACACAGCACAATAAAGTAACACGACTGACTGCATTACCTGCTGCTAACTATACTACTGTACTGCCAAATTTGTAACCCTTCCACTGCATGAAAAGTGGGATTTTCGTCAATATACGGCACTGTAGATTGTCATGGAACTTCAGGTTAGCGGCAGTTTACGGCAATTTGCAGGCTT
>NW_015150951.1:445754-475826 GCF_000732505.1 Cyprinodon variegatus
GCGCGGGTTTGCTGCATTCATATGCTAATTAGGGCCATTAGTACAGCTGATCGCTCCCCACATACGTCAGAGTCTGTTTCCGACAATTTGTGGCACGACAAACGCGGACAAGCGCGGGTTGCAAATTGTCGGAAACTGACGAAAATCAGGGAGATCGGCGGGAGTTTACGGGAGTTTACGGGGACGAAAATCTCACTTTTCATGCAGTGTTCGATGTTGATTAGCAAGAACACAAAGGGAATTTGTACTTGGTGTCTCTTTCCAGTTAAATTTCATCGACTGCGTCCTCCAAGGACCCGGTCTAACTGGAATAGGTAGACCGGTGGAATAGGTCTATCAATCATATATTCGTTGTGAATATATGATTGATAGACATTTAAAGATTACTATTTTAAAACACAATTTGCAACAATTATTTTCATTAATTTCAGATGGAGCTTTTCAAATATTTTTTTTAAATTAACAATTTCAATATTCACCACTGTTCAGCACCATTTACCTTTTTCATCTGCTTGCTTGGACTCGCAATGAGAACTTTAAAATGGGCAAAAAAAGGCTGCATTTGTCAGCCGCATAACAAGGAGTCTTCCAATCCGAACAGGCCTCGGCGCCATGCTATGACATAATCGGCCGAAGAATCTGGCCTTCAGAACTCAACATCAGTCAAACAGCCACAAGCAGCTGCTGACCTCGGCCAATAGGATAGTAGCTCCATCAGGGATAGTGTTTGAAAGCCTGCTCCTCTTTTTTTTATTTATTTTTTTATTATATTATCAGGTGCACATGGAGGAAATGTAGGAGCTGGAAATAGGTGGAAAAACGAGTGGCAGAAAAAGGAAATAAGGTGGAAATAAGTGGCTTAGGTGAAATCTGTTTGCTGAGAAAATACTTGGATTAGAAATTATATGAGTTATAAAAAATAAAAATAAAATAATGATAATGAATATAAAAAGTGTTTTAAATGTATTTGGGTGGTCAAAACATAATAGAGAAAATAAAAAAGTTCAGGAAATATAAAACGGCAGTATAATTACTCAAAATCAATATGTAGAGAAAAAATTTGACTAAATTTGATAAAATATAATAAAGGAGAATAAGTACAGGGATAAAATAAAACAGTTAAAATAAAACATATACATTTAATATCAAAAGATATATTTAATAATAATAATAATTTTTTCATATAATGGCTCTGTAATTTAAAGCACCCCCACTTCCCGTGGACATGGCCACTAGGATTTTCCTTTTCCAACTGTTGTTTGATAATGCATTCACAAGTAATTGGAAAAAGGTCGGCACAGGGTGAGATGCCTCCGAGATGCCTGGACGCCCCCTGTTACCTCGCTCTCTGGTGTCATGACTGATAACAGCAGGTTTAAAGTTGCATGGAGATCATATTTAAATGTCAAATCATTCCGGCTTAAACATGTATACAAATGTACTCTTTATTAGATGATATTGTCCCCCCCAAAAAACCCGTCTTAAAATCTGTGGGTTTTTTTTGTTATCTTATGCAGGCCAGTTAATTATACATCAGCATCTAAATTCAGCCAATCATATATCAGCTGTCAATCATATATAAACTGTCATCTGTCATTTTTTTGGTCATACCATCTTGATTCATAAATACCAGCTAATATATGCAACGGCTGACATAACAATCTTCGCAGAGTAGAGTGGTGACCGTTACAGGTGTATAGTTGGAGAGTTGGCCGTTTCTCAATTTACAAGAATGCGAGTACGGCCTTTTGTCCTCGCTAAGTATGCTCTTGAAAAGAACACAGAAAAGTGCTGACTTGGGGAGAACGCCAGCATGCAGCATAAATATGGGTCAATTGGAACAGAAGCGTACCTGTGACGTCACTACACGCCCGGTCGGTCTGGAGCCGCTTTTCGCCTCCTGTTATTAATAGTCTCTAGATAATAATAAATTATGCCTTTTTTCAGTGGCAGAATAATAATTAACACAGTTAGATAAACACAAATCAAATGAACATTTTGCCAAATACAGCAAAACAATCGCCATCAGAGCCAGCGGTCCTTCACACACGGCTATGCTGAGAGAGGGCTGCTGCAGATGGGGAAGGATAACACCTGGTTACCGTTACCCTCGGAGCTTCGCTGGTTGCCAAGGTCCTCTCAAGTCAACCTATTCTCATTATGAGTGCGTATGAAATCGTACGAAAAGTTATGCACCGTAATTTTGTACGTTTTGTACGTTTTTTTCGTCGTATGCGCATGCGCTTCTGACGCACCATTCATGAATATAGAATATAAATTACAATTAGCCCTAACCCTGACCCTAACCCTAAGATATAAAACATCAAGCAACGTAGTTAGAGACATGAATAAGTGATGATTGCACTGTTTTTCCCAGTTTTACGTCCGTACCTGCTTTTTTTTTTCTGTCTGCCAGTGCATGCGCACTGATGTGGTTTTTTGAGGAAAAACGTCCAAAACGTACGAAATAGTGTGCATAACTTTTCGTACGATTTCATACGCCCTGATAATGAGAATATGTTGCTCAAGTGCTGAAAATTCTTTTTAAATTACACATTAAACCGCTAAATTGGCCATATAATGATGCTTAAAAGTATAATGTTCTCTCCTCAAATGAACTTAAAATGTCCTTTTATTAAACTATAACAACAGAAAAGACAACTTTTAACTTAATACTCTGAGCTCTGTGAGCGCTCCATTGAAAGGAGACCTCCGACACAGAACTCTCCTCCTCTTGCATGTTTCCGCTGTCCATAGCGTTCATTGAGAGTGTTGTTGCTAAAGTCACCAATTTCGTGCAACTTTGTCCCAATATAATTTCTAATTGGGAACCTACTAGCACTAAGTTGCTAACTGGTTAGCAAGATCCTTCAGAGAAACAAGGACCACAACCAAACTTGCTAGTTAACCTTCCGCTCGCCCTCTTGATAAACAACCAATCAAATTCACTTCATTCAATCATGTAAAGTCGTGCACAACACGCTATTTGGTTATTTTGCTTTTCCATTTTTCAAAGCTTCTTGTGCTTAGCATACGAGAGACGTATTTTTTTACCAACAAAATAAGCCTTTTGTCATCTCTTTTTATTTCAAACACCCTCTAGCTTGTTTTAGCACGGCTAATACACCTTTTTATATTTAATTAAGAAAGTGTATTTTAGTGATGGTAGTGCAACAGTTCTCTTGTATCACAATAGAGCATAGGTAATAAAAATAGGAGAAGAGCAAAGGGAAATAAGAAGAGTAAACTTCACTTTCATCAGCAAATCTGTTAATGAGCAATTTGAAGAACATTTTTGGCTCAGTCTTTTAGCCACATGCATCAGTCTGTGAGGAACTCTTTTTAATCAAATAATTTAAAAAATCTACTTTGCATTTATAGATGAAGCCATGTGTTAACTGGCTTCCTTTTGTTAGCCAGTTAACACATGGCTTGAAGCATTTTAGTATGTAATAAGAATATAAAATAAAACCATTATAATAAAAGCAGTAAACAAAAACAACACAATTAAATAAACAATGATGACTTTGAATTCAAGATTTGAAACTTAGTCATTTTTTTAGAGATTCAATTCCAGTAGGATTTCTGGAAGACTTTACAAAAGAGGAATATTTAAGGGTTAAGGAGCTGAAACTGTAATGCAGATCGAATCCCATCTTTGTGCTATTATTGAATTGAATAACACTTTTCAATTTGGTTTATTTCAGTGGTGGAAATTCTGAAACATTTCATCTGAAAGTAATTTGCAGGATCAATTTTGTCAAATCATACATGTTTTTCTTTTTAAGAAAACCCACTAGGTTGCAGCATGTCATTAACTTGCAGAAATCCCTTCTGGATTAACGTGTAGCCAAAGTAGGCAATCAGTTGCTTTGTGTCGCTGAATTTGTTGAATTCCCTTCCACAAGGCATAAAGATAGCAACAGTGAAGGGGAAAAACTCACCTTCCAATGAAACCTCATTAAGCAGTTAAAACAGTCCATTCTTAGATTATATATATTAAAAAAAAGGGTTATTCTCATCTAAATTAGTTATTTTTTTAATCTTATAATTTAATTACATTTAATTCTAAGCCCTGGCTTCGAGAATGTCTTGATTTTTATACCACCACTGGTATATTTGAATATTTGTAACAATTAAGCTTCTCTAAGACAATGTATTTTATGCATTTGATGCTATTTTTCCACATTTGCTGCTGGTGTAGTCAGTGATTTATGAGCAGGTTTTAGCACTTCAATCTCTAAGCAAAGAGTCCTGATGTGAAAGCAAATAGTCAGAAAAAGGAAACAATTTCCTGCAAGCCAGACCTCAGAACCTTGGACCCAATATTCAGGCAGACAAATCAGGCTTTACTGATACAAAATAGCGACTAGCTAAACTATAACTAAACTATTCTTTATATTATTTAGGGTAGGGTTTTGGATTTATGGAATTCTTACTGTATCCTTAACAGCAAAAAAGATTATTATTGATTTTTGCACAACTTATTGTTTTAATTTTACATTTTATGTATTCTGACCCTAAAATCATACAGTGGATGTGCAGAGTATAGACACTTTTCCCATATTTTTTCCCGTCAAGCTCAAAATGGAGCAAAGGTGTATACTAAGGTGCATACACCACTCATACACCTGCCTTTATAAATACCAGCAGTTAACAGTTAATGTTAGAACACAGAAATCAAATATTCATTTCAGTTTATTTATATAGTGCCATTACATAACATGTCATCTCAAAGCTCTTTACAGAGACAATACATCCAAATTGGTTAAACGTTTCTGTTTGACGTACAAGACATGCCCCTCCTGGACGAGCTTGCAGAGACAAGTTTTGCTCTCATTTTTTCCTTGAGTCTTCAACAATCTCTCACACTTGCACACATGCAGCAACAGTTGAGAGGAAAAACTCCCTTTTAACAGGAAAAAACCTCTAGCAGAAGCACTCTTAATCTAAGCAGCCATCTGTCAAGGCTGACTAATGTTCAAGGAGTTAGAAGCAGAGATACAAAAAGTAGCAGAGATACAAAAGGTAACTGTTAACTAGCTCCACAAGTGGCCCTGTCTATGAAGGTATGAGAAAGGTAGAGCCGAGGGCAAACTAAATTAATTCCTGCCGGATCTGATCAGGCTCTTCATTCTACGCCCTCCTACTTCTCTACTCATTAAGCAAATATACCAACATCAACCTTTGTTTTACTACAAGCTTTTTCATAAAGGAAAGTGTTACGCCTAATCTTAATGTAATATAGTAGAGAATATGGTAGAGAAATTAAAATTCAAAACATCAGCAAAAGCTCTGGTTGAAATTCCTGCTGTCAGCATGTCAATTGCATGCTCCCCCAAATCTTGTGACATCTGTGGCGTTGTGCTGTGTGATAAAACTGCTCTTTTCAGAGTGGCCTTTTATTGTGGGCAGTCTAAGGCAAACCTGCGCACAATTCTAATCGCATCTTTATCTGGCACACCTGTGAGGTGGGATGATTATCTCAGCAGTCCTCACTCTCACAGATTTAGACTGGTTTGTCAACAACATTTTAGGGAAACGGTTATATTTTGTATGTTGGAAAAGACTTTGAGTTCATCCCATTAAAAAATGGGAGCAAAACTAAAAGTGTTGCATTTATGTTTTTGTTGAGTGTACCTTAAAAGCTAGAGGTACTGATCCCTGTATCACGGATAGATTTTTCCCAACTAAAACCCAATTCCAGCAATTTTGTATGCAATTCAATTCAGTTTAGTAGCTCTTATTTGACCCAGTACGGGCAATTTTTGTGCAGTAGTAGTAGTACACCTTTCACACACACATTCACATTTCACAAATAAAAAATAAAAGAAACACAAGAAACACATAAAATATTTAAAAAAGTTAAAAGTAAGAGAGAGAAAAAAAAAAATGTGTAGTGCAGGGGATGAATAAGAGCGTAGGCCGATATGCATACAACATATGACTATCTGCTTTTCCTAGTAGAGTTTAGCAGCTGAACAACAGAGGGAATAAAACATGGTCATCAGTCTTGTCAACCTGACACCTGGCTAGCGTTCTGAGGCAGTATAGGCGCTGAATTTTGTAGGCACATTCATACTTCTACAGAGCATCAAATAGAAGGAGCTCTATTTGCTGCTTCCTGATTTAAGCTCAGCATGGTGGATATGGATTTTGCTGAGTGAGTCAGTGCTTTCATTATAACAGAAAGCCAGCAGCTCCAGCATTCTTTGGTCTACCAGATTCTCCAGCGATGCTCCCAGTTCAGGAAATGCAGCAGGTATGGCTGGATGACGGTTGTTTTCCACAGTACTTCCATCCGTCCAGGACCTGAAAATGTTGTCCAGCTTTGAGGGAGTGTTGCCTAGACAACAGAGGAGAGGTGGTGTTCTGGAGCTTAGACAGGAGCAGTGGAAGATCAGAGCAAGAGAGAGAGCACCCAAGCTGGGTTGAGGTGGCTGAAGAAAAAGGGAGGACAGCAGGAGAGAATACTATAGGACTAGACAGACAGTACCAGCTTTGGAGCTCAACATGAGCCTTGTGCTGGTTGCCTGATAGAGAGAGCACCTCAGCCAGGCAGAGTGGGTGGCAGGAACCAACTCTGTCTTTTATTTTGATAAAAAAAAATCTTTGTCTCTGATGTGCTCCTTCACTCTATATCACAGCTACTGTACATCCATACATATTGGCTGATGTTACGCTAGAGTGCTTGACAGATTATTCAGATATTTCAGCCCCAGCTAAATCTGCAGAGCATCCATTATGGGAGTCACATCACTGTTGCTTTGCTGTAATCAGTGTTTCTGTGTCGCTAGTAGTATGCCCTTCAACCAAAACTCGCAGAGAGGCTTAGTATCACCAAGACTGTTCTTAGAGCAGGCCGTCTTTGGGGAGAAGGACCAACATCCCTTCATCAGAAATCCAGCTCTTCTCTGTGGAGTGAGGAGAACCTTCCAGAAGGACAACCATCTCTGCAACAATCCACAAATGAGCATAGAAGATTGGCCATGATTAATACCACTTCTTGATAAAAAAAAAAAAAAAAAAAAAAAGCACATAGCAGCCCATCTGGAGCACTCGGACCATTGAAAAACAAAATACTCTGATGAGAAACTCAACTTTTTGTATGGAAAGGCATCATGTTTGGAGAAAACCATGATCAACACCATTCTTACAGTGAAGCATAGTGGCAGCAGTATCATTCACTGGGGATTCCTTTCAAAAGCATAAAGTAGCTGCCTACTCAGGATAAGGGGACAGATGAATTCAGTAATGTAAAGAATCAAGCTGGATCAAACGGGAAACCTCACACTGGGTGATAGTTACATTTTTAGAAGATAAAAAGTGTAAAAATAAAAGTGGACAAACAAAAGACATGTCAAAACAAACGATTCCAAAATAAAACGAAAAATTATATCATGTAAAATAAATAAGTTGGTTATTTGATGTGTTTTTTGCCCATTTAATTTATGCATTTTAATTAATTGATCATTTATTTATTAGCCTACTGTGTTGATGTCCAGGTTGTTCCCCGCCTCTCGCCCGTAGACAGCTGGAGATAGGCACCAGCACCCCTCGCGACCCCAATTGGGATTAAGCGTGTCAGAAAATGGATGGATGGATTTCTAATTATGTCAGAGTTGGTCCTGTAGTTTTATAATGAGCAAAAGATTAAACAGATAAAGACTAATGCTGTAATATTTCAGTCTTTACAATCTTTCTTTTTAGGCCAATGCCTGCTTATGAATTAGTCTTGTGTCTCTTTGCTTTCATTTCAATTGCTCAAAAGTAAATACTTGATCAGTTATCTAACCTTGCATTTTCTGTATTATTATTTTTTGTATGGTTTTCCAGGTGGGCAACAAGCAAAAACATGATTGATTATGTTCCTTCTAATGCAGCACTTCTTTTCTTTTTGCAGTCATACACAGTATCTGATCTGATTTAATAAATGGCTTTTTCTTGATCTAGAAGTTGTTGTTCTAGCTACTTTCATCTCCATTTTCTGAATCCCAGCTTTAATTTAGATTTTTTTTTTTTTTTATGTTAACATGACGTTCTGTTTTATTCCTAATTGTAATAAATGCACAGCCAAATCCTTCCTGGGACTTATTTGAAGAGTCAATAAACCGCTCTGTGTTTCAGAAGTCAATTGAACTGAAGTGAGTGGTTGTTTGTCCCTGAAAACTTCTTAACATTGAAGCATCACCACTCTGACATCAACAAAACCTTCCTTCGTTTGAAGTATAGTTTTTTCTTTATATCCTGACTGAAAAACAAATTTTAAAAAACAATTTTCATTTGCATGAGTATCTTGTCTTTTCTATCTTCCAGATGTTCCCTTTGTTCAGGGAGGACAGTGATGTCACCTCTTAGTTTAGACAATATCTAATGAACCACAGAAAAACATATCTGACAACTATAGCTTTTTCTGACGTGCTCTTAGTGTAAGAGGTCAATTTTGTCTGTCTCCTGCACCCTCCCCTGTCTGCCCTGCTTTAGGTTTGTCTCTCTCTTCTTTTTGAGACTTTTTTTAACATATCTTCCAAAACTAAATTATGGATCTGTGCAGCTGGGTTCTCAATGCATTGATCCAGTTTTTCAAGGGGAAGACTGGCTAAGATGGAACCCTCCTGTCCAGAAAGGACCTTTTTTTCGGGATACACAATGGCAGACAATCCAAGTTTCAATACCTAATTTCAGGCAGATGTTTATTGAGCCTAGAACATCTGCTGTACTCTCAGTTTTTCTTGGGACTTCAGGTTTTCATTGTATGTTGATGCTGCAGACTTGAGCAAATTCCCTGACACTTCAAGGTCATAGCACTCCACATCACTGAATTTGTTTATCTTACAGGACATCAGGTTCAAAAGAGTTTGGTGAGACATCTGACACCTGAATTCTGTTTTGATGTGACGCACCAAACTGAGCAGAATACTCTCTCCACTTCACAATTGGAAATGTGCAGAACCAGCAACAGCTTCACTAGTTGTCAGAGCTATTTGAATCTAACCTGACCTGTGCTGACTGATTTGACTTTTGAAAGCTTTCCCTAGAACTCATCAATTGACAATTTCTGTATTTTGGAATTACTTTCTCCAACTTGGTATAGATATAATCCAGCACCAACATGTTCCTGAACAACTTGCCAGTGTGCCTACAGACATTAAATGACACATTGTGTTTGACAACAAATAATGTAAAATACACCTCAGCTGCAGTGACCTTTGATTTTGCTTTTCTGCAGATAAGAACTGAGATATACAGGTCCTTCTCAAAATATTAGCATATTGTGATGAAGTACATTATTTTCCATAATGTAATGATAAAACTACAACATTCATATATTTTAGATTCATTGCACACTAACTGAAATATTTCACGTCTTTAATTGTCTTAACACGGATGATTTTGGCCTACAGCTCATGAAAACCCAAAATTCCTATCTCACCCTTCCCTTCGCTTAGCCTACCTAACATGCTGTGGTGCCTAAAGAATAAAGCAGATAATTAGGCTTATATCATTCCTACACATTTTCTATAATTAATTTCCCCCTAATTTATTTGGGCTGCATTTGTCAAAATATTAAATTGGGGATTTTTAAAGCCTTAGACAGGCTGGATATAGAGTTAGATAGCTAGATATAGGCCTAAACAATTGATATTCACTAAATGTGCATTGATACTTTAAAGAAGTATTTGAAACATTTTGCTTTATTTTTCTAACAGCTTTAACCAACAGAAATAAAATGCAGAGGATGGCGCGTTACCCTTAGCTTACCTCTACATGTCTTGTACAATCATTAAGTCCGCTGTGGGTAATACTCAAGGCACTATTGCATACAGTGCACCTCGCCACAGTGTCATCATTCTTCACCTTCACTAGACATGGATATACTTTATTATATTCTGCTGTAGAATGAGTCTTACATTTTTTTTTTTATCAAGGATTCAACCTCTGCCATTTCTTAGGATGCAGAGCTTTGAGTGGTAACTAGGTGACTGCCAGAGAGTAAACCGAACCTTATTGGCTTATTTTTCTGACTAGTCCAACCAGTGCGCTCTCATACAACCAGTCGCCTGGAACGCTCGTTGAACAGAACATCACTTTGGACAGATACGTACAGGTTTCACAAGCAACCTCCTCCCCACACACCCCTCTCTCTGTTGTGCCTGCACAGTCAAAGTAAATGTAATCCGCACATGATGCATTAATTATTGTATTGTCTGCATGCTCTCAATCACATTAAAAAAACACTGCCTCGCATAGGCTAAGATCTGGGATAATTTATCCGACTCGCAGGATGTCTGCAATGGATTCCTAGCAGAAACTAAAGATTGTTATCCAGAGGATGTTAGTCGAGGTCATAGAATATGTGTACATAATTGTTTTTTGATAACATGATTTCTGCTGTTTGAAGTTGATTGATACGTTGCAAATTGTAAATTTGAAAAAAACGTTCGCAGCTGTTTTGGCTATTGTTAGGTTGCCCGGTCGGTTAAGCATACACCATCATAGTGACATACATATAGTTAATACGAATGTGCATAGGGAGTCATCAGTTCGACATACACAACAAAAAGTAAGTAGTTAAGGTTAACTGCTATGTCAGGGTGTCATACAGTCATACATTTCAAAGTGTATGACGATATGACAGGTTAGCTGCTACGTCAGGTTTTGAAGTAGATAAAGCAGTTTAACTTTATGTTTTGTTTGCCTCTGACTACAACTTTTTGTTTATTAAATAACACGTAAATAAACTAGCCTAGTTGACTTTCGGTATGCTATTCTGGTAAGTTTGTGTGTTTACCTTCAACTACAACTTTTGTTTATTATATAACACATAAAGAAAGTAGCCTAGAAGACTTGCTGTATTATTCTCTTAAATTTGTGCCATGCGTATCCAATGGCATAACGACACAACAATAGGCCCGTAAGCAACATTATCTGGTTGGGCCCCATATGAAGTACAACACATGATAAAGGTTCAGGATACGGCGACGGTTCCTTAAATTGGCCAAGAAGATACAATAGGGTATATCTGGGTAGTATATGACCACACATCACAGATGGAAAAATAGTTACTACTCACCTTGAATGGAACCACTGGTGACAGCGCAACACTACTTGTTGACAAGTTCTAAAAACTCATCTCGATGAGATTCTTATCGTTCTTCCAGCAGCTCTTCTTTCCTTTTTCTTTTCTGGAATCCGCTTAAGTACCTCTTTTTGGTATCCATTGTCGCTAACACATTGTAAGTAACGGTTATGGTTTGAATCTACACTCTGGGTAATAATAATAATTCCAAGTTGTAGTGTAAAAAAATAAAATGCATTGTTCGTTTAAGATCTTTATTGCAGTTTGAAACATATTATATGAGTGTATTTTTACCAACCGTCTAATGAACTATACACAGTTATTAACATAGTAATTAAAAGTACAACTGTCTGCTTTGCTATTGGTGTCGTGTTAAAGCGGCTCACCATAATCTTGAAATCTGTTATATGCTGCGGTATAAATACGGTCCTGTCAGTCAATCTAGTATCAGGTGGGTCTAAGAGGAATTTTTCGCACCATTACAACTACAAAGAGACGTCTTAGTCTACAATTGCGTAGGGGGCCTATTGCATATTGCATATCCTACTCTGACAGCGTATGCTGAACTGACAGAACACTGCATGTATGACGTATATGGCACCATATGCAGAGCTTGCGCTTCTCAATGCAGTCGTTTGACTCCCAGCCTCTGGTTATTTGATTTTTTTTTTTTATTCAACCAGGAAAAATAATCTTTAAGGAAGTCCTGTGACATGTCGTGCTTCATCCGCTCTGCCAGCTACTGTTATATAAAGGTCACCTGTGTAACAAGTCAGACTTTATGAACACATATACCATTCCATCAAATCAAACTTCAGTGAAATCAAACTAAGGAAGCAACAGTGATTGACAATCAATTTCATGCTCTGTTGTGTAAATAGAATAGATAACAGGTGGAAATGATTGGCAATTAAGACACACTCAATAAAGGAGTGGTTCTACGGGTAGGGACCACAGTCCACCTCTCAGTATCTATGCTTTCTGGCTGATGTTTTTGTCACTTTTGAATGTTGGTGGTGCTTTCAAACTCTTGGTAGCATGAAACAGACTCTACAACCGACACAAGTATCTCATGGAATAACAGGTCATCCAGGATGGTAGATCAATGTCAGCTGTGGCAAGAAGGTCTGCTGTGTCTGTTGGCATAGTGTTCAGAGGCTGGAGGTGCTATCAGGAGACAGGCCAGTGGCAGTGGCTCCATAATAGTGTTGGGGGCCATTTCTTTGAATGACCACACAGCCCTCCATGTGCTCACCAGAGGTGGTATGACTGCCATTATGTGCCGAGATGAGATCCTCAGACGACTTACAGTATGAGTCAAAATTTTGGAGCAATGGGTCCTCTGTTCCCTCTAATGCAGAACAATGCTTGACCTCATTTGACTGGAGTGTGTCAGCAGCTGCTACAAGATTAATGCATTAAAGCTATGGACTGACCCCCAGACCTGAATCCGATTGAGAACATCTAGCACATCATGTCTCAATACATCGACCAACATTATGTTGCATCACAGACTGTTCAGGAGTTGGCGGTTAATTTTATCCAGATCTGCCATTCAGCACCTCATCAGGTGCATGCCCAGGCGTCGTAGGGAGATCATACAGGCACACGGATGCCACACACAATTCTGAGCCTCATTTTGACCTGTTATAAGGATATTACATCAAACAAGCCTTTAGTGTGTTTTTCCACTTTAATTTTGTGTGTTACCCCAGGCCTCCATGGGTTAATAAATTATTTTTTTATTGATGATTTTTGTGTGATTTTGTTGTCAGCACACAACTTAGAGAAAAAAATATTCAATGAGAATATTTCATTAAGTTGGTTGATCTTTGCCCTTGCTTAATCCAAACCTGTTTTTTTTTGCAATTCGGGCTCAAAAAAGAACATCAAGCAGTTAATATCCATGCATTGCTCCTGTGAAAAATCTGGGGGATATTTTTAGTTAAAAGATGGAGTGCTGCTTTTAGCAAGTGAATGAAGCATATGAATGAAGAAATGTCTCTGATCATAGTCTTCATATGTGAAACATAAGAATAACATTTCTCTCTCCAACCCTGCTTCAATAACTTTCTCATCCAACTTGAAATATTTGTTAGGACTCGATCACAGCTTCATGTTTCTTTGAGTCTCTACTCTGTCACTATAGAAACAGGAAACTATGCACAAGAGCCTGCTCTCCACAGTCGGCATAAACAGCGCTATGCTGAGATGTATGTTAATTACGTTGAAAGTGCAAGTGTAAAGTCCTGGCTGCAGACACCGAGGTGTTGGAGGTATAATACTGCAAAACATGTACTGCTAAAAGAACCAGGGGTAGAAAACCTGGTCTAATTCAGTTACTTCAACAGTTCAGTTGGAATAACTGAACCTCTACTGTAATTTTAACATAGAGACATTGTATATTACTTGTTTTCTACTGCTAATTGCTCAGCAATAAGTCTGTGTTTGTTGAATGCTCAAATTTTAAGCATGTATGCCCATATTTTCAGTCATTCAGGTCATGGCTTAAATTGGAGGCAAACATATTTTCCATTAGTTCCTTTGAAAACATTCAGATCTCTTTGTCAGTTCTGCAGGTTGACAGTAGAGCAATCTTTAGTTGTAGTGCTGATGTTTATAATCACCTGGTGCTTATGCATCACTGAAATCAGGGGAAAGATTTTGGTGTTAAGTTCTATCTTTCATGCTCACCTACTGTCACATATACTATCCTTGTTTGTTCATTTTGATTATTGCTCTGCCCTTTAACACCATAAGTCACCAGTATGTCCATCTGCTAATGCTCCTTTGTACCCAGTCTCTTACTCTGGAGAAATAAAGGAAACTGTAATCCATCTTTCATTCACTATCACTCATCAACTTCAGACCAATGTAGATAAGACACACTAGGTGTGTTTTAATTAGCTTTTTCTAATGCGCATTTTAAGTATGGCAAAACTAAAGCTTGATGGAAGTGGCAAAATTTTATGAACACACCCAAACACACAAAAAAAAATGTTATGCTAACCTGAGGTGGTTTTTAGCATTTGTTTAAAAGGACTGATGCACAAACAGGAGATGGACATTTTTTTTTTTTATCAGCTCTTATACCTCACATGGCTGATCAGCTGTTTCTGCTATCGGCGTCTTCCGAGATAAACAACTTTTCAGATTGTACCACAATCTTTAAACCTTTCCTCCATTACTGATCTCTCATCCATGCTAGATTGCAGCCTCTACTTCCTATTTACTAAAGTCACATGAAGACATACTGCATTATGGACATTGATGTAGGACAGTAATATGCTTAGAGGTGCTGGGTTAATTCATTTCAAACCAAATAAAAACAACACAAATTTCTTATTTTTCATTCAGCTCTTGTAACCCTTTATTTTCACTTTTAAAAGTTTACTCAAAATTTGAATTTGATTGAATAGAAACATGGGCACTTTCCCTGTAACTCTTTGATCACCTCCCACAGTAAGCTTGATTTATGCTTGACGCGTCTGAAAGGTCATTATGTAATTTTTAGCTTTTATGCATCTCCCTACGACAACCCTATGGAAAGAATTTCTGCACTCTGCAAAATGCTTAACTGCAAGGACAGATCTTCACATCAACATAGGTTATAAATATCACCACTATTAACAGGTTGTGAAAAACTCAAAGCAATAACTGTCCCTCTTCAGTAGGAAGAGGCATTGAAAAAGTTGTAAACAGCTGTGTTTTC
Organism: Cyprinodon variegatus; assembly: GCF_000732505.1. Lineage (NCBI taxonomy): Eukaryota > Metazoa > Chordata > Actinopteri > Cyprinodontiformes > Cyprinodontidae > Cyprinodon > Cyprinodon variegatus. The sequence goes on from NW_015150951.1 coordinate 460,547, forward strand.
TATTTTGTCGTGTAATGTGACGTTGTGAGCTTGCTGTTTGTGCTGTACACACACCCCTGGAGCCAGCCACGAGGGAATGAGGGAAAATGTGCACATAGTCAAAAAGGTGCAGAAAGTTTAAAGCACAGCTCATCCGCCTGGGTTGTGCATCTGTTAAGCATAACTGATCTCTAAGAACCTCTCTCTATCTATTAGAAATCATATCCAATCTCAAATAAATCCACTTAACACTCCTCAGGTCTGAATCTCAAAAATAAACCTGGAAGACTATACAGCATGTTCAATAAACCTATTAAAATTTTCTTGTATGTCCAGAGTTGTTGAAGACTCTAGAGTCTAAAGGTTTGTTCACACCAAATGTGAACTGGGCACTTGGTGTGAGTAATTTACGCGTTATCACGGTAAGGAGTTAATTAACAGACAGCGATATAGAAGACGCATTTTAAGGGGTGTGAATTGTGCAAACTGGGCAATTAGAGAGAAGTGAGAATGCCTATAGGTTCAGTAAATGTGAGGAAAGAGCAATGTGAAATTTCACATTTCGTTGATCTGTCTTACTTCCGCAGTAAAGCAGTTGCTGGATCCTGGACAGACAGAAACCAGCAAGCAGATGGACACTCCCCATATTTGATGATGTGGTGAAGCGATATCTCCTGGTTGACTGAGCTCCTCACCTTTTCTCTACGGGAGTCCCAAACCACCCTGCAGAGAAAGCTCATTTAAGCCACTTGAATCTGTCTAAAAATAACTGAATAGACTTCTAAGCAAGTTTAAAACACTTTTCCAGCTATTGTCAAGCAACGTTCTTAAAAGAATGTATCACTGCAAGGTCGAAGGCTTCAGCATGCATTTTGGTGCTGATCATACTGAGAATCTTTGGATGGATTGAAGCATTTTGGAAATACCCATTTCGTTGGATGCAAGAATGTAATCAGGACCAGGATAAGCACAAAGCCATATAAATGTTTAGTTCAATTGTCAAAAAGTCAGTCCAACAACTGTTATGTTCTCAGCTTCAGCTTGAGTTTGAACCGGGATCGGTATGCTGAGTGTACCGCTGTGTACTGGCACTACTATAGTCATCCTATAAGTGCTGTTAGTATATAGCCCTGCTAGCAAAGGAGACATTTTCTTGTAACACAAGTAATTAGTAACCCCCAAAATTTGAATGCATGATAAGTTTTTTTTAAGATATTAAATTGCTGTGTATTGATTCTTTTCACACTGTGCAATCCATGATCCGATCTGCTGTTTGCATCTGATATTGATTATTTTCTCCAGCCTTTAATTTTTTTGAGGCTGAATATGGGATAATTTGCCTTTTTTTTTGCTACAACTGTAGAAAGGTGCCTCATAACGTTTTAGGACATGTTAGAAACAGCTGAGAATGGAAACTAAATATCGAATCTACAGTGCAGATGAAGTCATGAGATGAAGCACGTGTGTTAATGGTGCTGAAATAATGAATGCCTGTGAGTGGAAGACAGAGCTCAGTAAAATATTGTGACTAAGTTGGCATGGGTTTGCTGAAGCCAGGCCTAATACTGTAAAAAAAAATACATATTTTACAGAAGGAAACCATGATAATTTATTATTATTTAAGTTTTATTTAAATCTTAAGACAGAATTCTTTATTTTAAAATATCTTTTATTTTATGCCTTTATGTTTTTAAGTCATATTTCTATCTTAACACCACAAGGTTTAAAGTTAATAAAAGAGTATTAATTACATTTTGAATTTGGCTCATATAGATTTATTTTAGAAAAGTCTTTGTTTTGATTCGCTTTTTGATGATATCTAAAGATCAAAAGATCTGACATTTGTATAGCCTTAAGGGGAGTATCAGCATTCATTTATCCCATTGAAAGCACTGGTTTGAACCATTTTACTTGTTCTGAAAGAAAAATGAAGTGTGTACATTCTTTTTCTGACATTTTTAAAATACACAGAGTATGTCAGAGCTATTTGTCTAAAGGTATTGTAGTTCTGTCTCCCCTGAGTCTGTTATATACAGAGCAACAGGCTCTTGGATGAGTACAAAGGTATTTGTCTTCACCAGAAGAGGTTGAAGAATGATAGTTTTACAAACACTACAACTGCAGTCTGTGGCCTCTGATTGTCCTTTTCATGATGTCTCAGAAATTGTCAATAAAAAAAAAATAGATTCAGCCTCAATGCCAGTCAATTACTTTTAGTTCCAACTGTGTTACTTGGCCCTGAGTATTGACTGAGTAACACATTTGGAAGTCCTGCAGAACGAACTTTCCCACTGAGATACACCAGATGGATATGTTGTTCAGATAAATTCCAGTATATCCTGCTGCATGAAGGTCTTTATAAATAAGCAGGCCTATTATTGCAGACAGTGATGCACCAAACCATACAGCGTTTTATATAGAAGATATGGCTCAGTGCTCAGAACAATCTTTCCACTGATCGACAGCACATGAACTCAAGAAAAATGATTCTCTTTTAGTTCCACCCCGACTCCCTTCTGTTTTACAGGGAAAGTAAATACATAACGAATAACAAATGATTAATAGTAAAATGGAAGAAAGTTGGACTATGAATAAACAAGTTTCTAATCTAATTTAAAGTGGAAATTAATCAGTGAACCAAACTAACTTAATTGATGAGATTGTCTATTGTCACAAATTATATTACAACTGTCAAAAATGTAAACCTAAAAGAAAGAAGATAGCATTTTTTTATAGTTTTTTGGCAAAGATGTTGCTATGTTGCAGTACTCTAACATCAGGATTGGTTCAATCTGTAGCTCCCAGATGGTTCCTTGGTAATACCAGCAACATCTCACAATCGTAAAACACTTTGAGTATGATAGAATGATGGAGTATGATGGAAGATGAAACTGAAGGGAAACTAAAGCATCTAAATCCCATTGCTTATGCTTTTGAGCCCATTCAGCGTGTGACTCTAGAGACATGTGAATTAACTTTAAATTTAACCGTTTCATTTCAGTTACCAGCAGTTTAACGCTTTCTTAGTGTTTGTGTCCAGATTGTTGGAGCACAGGAACTAAAAGCTGCTTCTCCATGTTTAGGTCTGGTTCTGGTTATTATTATTTCAAACCAAATGAAGGTTTTACCTGTAAAACCTTCATTTGTAAGAAAGTGACAGTGAAGGGGTTTGATAGCTTGTATGATCTTTCTCCGCTTCTCGATTTCTCGATAGAACCGAATGAACATTTCACTCAACAAACTGAACCATGTATTCTCGGTCCACAGAACACTTAATTAGCATGTACATGGATATCTGGGGTCAGCTTCATAGATACAACTTTAATTTCTCTTTACGATCAATAAATTATTCTTGAATCAAATTTACATTGCATTTACATTTTAATTCAATGATTTTATTGATTGTGGTTTTGTAAAAAGTGTTCATGCAGCTCTCTAGCAAAACATTAAATGAACACATCTATCTGATACTTGGTCTGCAGTAATCATCCCATAACCTTAGCTGACACACAGAGAAAGAACTAAATTATAAAAGAAAACTTAACTTCAGATATTTTCTTTAAAACTGAAAGCTGCCAAGTCTTTAAATCTCTGCCTCATTTTTTGTTGTTGTTGTTGTTGCTGGCATCAAATTGAGATTTATCTAAGAATTAAGGATAAAATTAGATTTCAGCAAAGATAATCCTCTCAGTTTCTTTGCTTGCAGCATCTGCATAAAGTTAGATCTTTACCATCAACAGCAGAGGGGAGGATGATTACAAACCCCTGGGCAGTCAGCTGTATTATTAAGCAAGTCTTTAGGTACCTTGCAATTAGTCCAACATGTCCACTAATTGGCTCTTTAGTCTATACGTGTATCTAAAAAAAGAAAACTGCTCTGCGGTATATATGTAGTGTTGAAAAGAAAAGGTATATCAGGGTATAGACAACTGAATAAATCTCTCTCAGGGCCATAAGTCCAGCTAAGGGTTTGAATATCATTATTTGAGCATTTGTCCTGCAACATAATGTGATGTTAGGTCAGACATGGAGCTATCTTTGTTTGTTTTTTGCCAGGTAGTTGCCTGTTCGCTGGTTTTACAAAAAAATAATAATAATAATAATAATAATTTATTTAATTAACTACTAAGAGGAAAACTACATGATTTAGGTAATTAAACATTTTATCCAGATTTTTCATATATGGAATTAACTGATGGACAAAATGAAAAATCTCTTTTATTTTTCACCCAAAGATGACTTTGGTCATAAAAGTCATTTTTATTGGGATTATTTTTTTAATTATGAAATTAAATAATAATATTGTTTTAAATGCAGGAATTCATTGACATATACATTTTATTATATTCCTTTACTCTAAGCTATCTGTTCAGCAGAATCATCATGAAATGATATAAACCTTCAACCTCACCAATGAAACTCAGTGGGAGGGACCAGGACCACTGATGTCTGATTGGCTGTTTATCACTGAGAAAGATTGGATAACCTCTTTATGGTTTTATTTTATTCTACAGTCAAAATCATAACTGAAAAAGGCATTCATTGATTTATTTCAGTATTGATTTGCTCTTATTTATCTAATGCTATATTTATTACGCTCTGAAGCTTTTGCATGTATCTCTCCTCCAACACACCCGTAACAGAAGGCCAAATTACCTCCTTGGCATATTAGTAAGTTTAGCAGAGGCTTTGCCATTAACCATTGATTTGTTTCAGGTGAAGAAGAGAAGCATGCAAAAGTGGCAGGACAGTGGCACTGGAGTGGCGCTCTGCCTACCCCTGCCCTACGTCATTCACCACTGTTGTTCTGTCAAGACATGGCATGATGCTAAGTCAATACATCCACCAAGGGTTGCACTAAAAATATTGTCAATGGCTTATTAGGTATCAAAACCTTCTGCTTCTTAACTTTTCTTTCAATGAGAAACAATGTGAAAAAAGAGGGACAGCTTAAACTTTTTTGGCCTGTATTCAGTCCAATAATGGAACATGGCAATGATAAACTTACATTGTTCAGGACCCTCTCAGTCTCAGGACAGCTCCTCCTTGACATCTTCATATAAATTCAACCTCTTCTGTCTCACAGAAATGTGAAAAAAAAAACAATGACTTCTCTGAGCTAAATGAGCCAATGCTTACTTAGTTTGATTACCACTCTTTGCCTCACCAAACCAGAGGAGAAACACTCTGTTTTCATTTCTCCTGCATCACCTGGATGCCGTGAAATGGCCCTGCCCTGGCTCTACTGATGTATTACTCTCCAAATCCCAGCAAAGGTCTTATCATTGATTATTTTATCTTATCTTACCTGTCTGCTCACTCACGCCTGACAGTTCAGGTGTCCAAAAATACCCTTAATTTGACATATTTTGGATATAATCAGCTGTTTTGATGCTCTTCCTAATCCATTTTTATGTTAATTTGTGACTATGTAAAGCTAATCCTTAATGTGACATTTTCTTCTGCAATAGTAGGAATATCTTTCACAATAGGTACTGACTATCCTTAAGCACCAACCTTTCAGCTTGTCTCAGGTTAGGTTGTGCAGCTTTCATAAAAGAAGTTTGGGTTAAGGAGAAATACTAAATGTGGATAAGATATTTCACATGTATGAAGCCGAGCTTATGTGTGTCAACACACATTTTACCTTCAGGGTGTCCTTCCCAATTTAATTGTGGGTATTTGCCTGTTCCATCTTTGCCCTGAAAAACGTATGCAAATCAGTATAAATACCTGGAAAGCACCAACCATGCGTCCAAATAACCATGACAACGGGGCTGTCAGACTGTCACAGAGAGACTTTATCAGCACATCTCAAGTATGATTGTTATATAAAAACTGAAAAGCCATACTTAATAATAAAGTTTAAAAAAATAGTCTGTCAGTATTTTTATTTTACATTATTTAAGGTTTAACTTAATCATCATAATATATACCAAATCATAATAATTCACATAAATATGTCCTTCTTTTATTGGACATCAGATAAAAACAAACAAAGGCAGCCTTTGAACAGAGAACCTGCTGGAAGTCTGTTCTGTGACATGGATCAAGCAGGAGCTCTGCTATTAAATGGAAATGCATTCTATTCATAAATTCATTCACAGATGGTGTCCTTTTAGCAGTTTGAGTACAGTCATCGCCTGGAACCATTTTTTTCTTTAAATAAAGTTATGAATTTTCAGGAGCAGTTTATATTATAAACTTCTATTAAATATTTCCCTGGTCAATCTGGAAGGCCGGTATCCTTCCACAGTTATGTTTATGGAAATGTGTGATTTTCTACATTTTGTCAACATTAGAAATCCTCACACTTGACTTATTTATCTGCTGATCCACCAGGGTTTTAAGTTCTTTTTTTTTTTTTTTTATGAAACTGAGTTGTAATCGCTGCTTCCCTGATCAATGCTTTCCTTTCTCAGCCTGTCACTTCTGGTGGATGTCTTTGTCATATCGTTGATGCTTTCTAACCGATCCATTGTATTAGAGTGTTGAAAGATTTAAAAAAAAATGGTTCTCAGTTAGAAACTTAAGACATAAATACAACAGAGGAACACACTTTTTTTTTTACCTTATATAAAACATGAAAACCATCATGCTTTTTTCTACCCTACAGTTTCCCACTACTCTTTTCATTGTCTATTATGTTAATTTGCAGTAACATATATATTTGTTGGTGATTTTTGGGAAAAATGCAATAAATCAGCTCTTAGTACTTTGAATTTTAGCAGCCGAAAAATAGTAATTTAATGGTTCGTTAAAAAAAAAAAAACTGAAAATCTGATTGTATTTATCAGTCAAGATTGATATAAAAATCCTCTGAATCAAATGGATTGAGTCAAATTCCTCTGTTTCTGACTGGAATTATTTGATTCAGGCATATAAAGTTAGAGATGCATCTAAAAGGTGACGACTGGATTCTGACATCTGACATATAAAGGTATCCATAGTTGATTAAGAGGATTTGAAGTAGAAGAACAAAATTTAAAAAACACGGTTACAACTTATATGAAGTATGATGATATCTCTCAGGGGGTTCTACTTTTCCTCTGTTAACACAAACAGCAAGAAAACATCTGATTTCACCTTGTTTTTTAAAGCATGCCTTATCAATCTAATCAATGGATTTATATTTATATTTGTGAACTATTGAGGACATGTTTACTCTTTTGAAGGATTAGGCACAAATGTAAAACAAAGACGCTGTAGATTGTGTAACCCTCCCGCAATAAATAGTAGTTTATATATTCCATTGTAAAGTGTAATTGTGGTTTGGGGTTTTCATTATATGAGTAAATCATTATCATCATCTGTGTAATCAGTTTAAGCTTATTTTTAACATTTTTTGTTTTACCTAGAACTGATACATCCAGAATATTATGAAATTCAGTTATCAAAGTCAAAGATCTACTATTATTTCTATGTGGCTAAAGGTGCCAGAAGGTGTGCTGTTTTAGTATAAGAGCTTTTCAAAAAATGATTTCTCTAACAGAGCACTGTAATATCACTGTTTGCTCTGCCTGGATAATATTGCTGTAAAAGGTTCCAATGTTGACATGAAGACCCCAGCCTTTCTCTGCCTGTAACTGCAGGGAAAGCCCAGCTTAATCCTCACTTCATTTGGAACCAGTCTCCATTTGTTTCATCTTTTTCTCAGTAAATCTGCAGTTAAGCTCAGTGTTCCATGCTCTATAAAAACATGTATTTCTTCCACATAGAAAAAGAACTGAAGCCGAACTTTAACATGTTAATTTGAAAGATGGAAAAAGATTCAATTTAAAAGCAAAGGAGAAAAGAAAAAAAAGATCCAAACTGCATAAAGCTTATTGTATATTTCCAAAAATGTAATAATAAACAAAAGGGCATTTTTTTCTCTAATAATAAATGTGTTTTTTCTTCTTCTTCTTTTTATCCAACAGGCTGGCCTTTCTCTAACACAGTGTGCAAGATGAGTGGGTTTGTGCAGGGTGTATCTGTGTCAGCCTCGGTCTTCACCCTGGTAGCGATCGCTGTTGAAAGGTTAGTCTGTAAGAACTGGAGTCCATTCCAACCACCGTCTAGTTAAACTATGATCGTTTATTGGTGAATTGACATGATCTTTAATCTTTTCTCTTTTATTTTATTATGAATAATTGGAAATTATAATTAATTTTGTATTATTCTAATCAAAGGAATAATTGTCATGATGGGATTAAGGTGCCTAACCCACATGCAGAAATCACTCAAGAGACTGAGAAAAAGTTCAAAGGTTTATTAACAATGAAGCACAATAAATAAAGAACTGGTCCTTGGTAGGTTGACTGGTCATGCAGGGGCTCTCCACTGAGGGGGGACAGAGTGGTTAGTATAGATCCAAGTATTGCAGGTTTTCTGATGTACGAGGGGGGGAACCTTGAGGGTCCAGAGGCTTGTCGACAGGCAGAGGGCTGAGGGCGGAGGCTTACTGAGTGCAGGCAGACGGGTTCCAAACTGAGTTCCCTCTCAGTTTTCTCTGAGAGCGGGCAGGCAGATTTGAGGCAGATACAACCCTCCAGGGTTTCACTGAGAGCAGACAGGCGGACTCCTGAAAGAGTCTTCTCTCCAGGATTTTGGATTGTCAGGCAGGAATATTTGAGAGACAGAAAAAGACTGGATCAGAAAGGTTCACAAAATCTTAGGTTCAGAAAGCAGGCTGGCTCAGGCTTTGCTAACCATTACTGGCAAACACTCTGGCACTGGAGTGTCAGTCTCCGCCTCCTTAAGTAGGAGCCTCCTGATGAGCAGATTGAAGACAGGTGTTGCAGTCAGCCCATGCCCCCAGGAGATCTAGTGCGCCCTCTGGTGGAGAAGGTGGACATAGCCTCCAGATCCTAACAATAATACATAATCAAATAAGGTAAAATGCGTCAAACAATTTTGATTGACGGCTATAAGTTTTCAAATATTATAACTAACAATTTGGTTTAATAATTACCAGTTGTTAACTTGTTTACTTAAATACGGGTATTTATTCAGTTAGGACTGAGTTATATTAACCAGCAGTAAGTGTTAGTGCCTTCATTTATAACTGCAGTTGGAATTATTATTTGATCGTTAATTTAGTTTTTACCATAAATAGGCTTACCATAATTAAGCTGCATTTCAGCTTAATTACTGATATAAAATTACCACAGAAAGCCACAGTTCATCCAGTCAAAATACCAATAATGGGGAGTGGCGGCCTGGTGGTTGGGGCTTAGAGCTTGCAAACCTGAGGTTGTGAGTTTGAAACTCACTCCCACAGACTGCCACTCTGGCTCTCTGAGCAAGACTCTTAACCCCTGACTGCTCCCTGGGTGCCCCACGATGGCAGCCCACTGCTCCCCCAGGGGATGGGTTCAATGCAGAGGTAAATTTCTTCATCCATCCACTTTGTGGTCAAGCTTATCCCAAGCAGGGGGTGCTGGTGCCAATCTGCAGCTGTCTACGTGCGGGCGGCGGGGCACACCCTGGACAGGTTGCCAGCCCATCGCACGGCAACACAGAGACAAAAAGGACAAACAACCATTCATGTACACACTCACACCTAAGGAGAATTTACAGAAACCAATTAACCTAACAGTCATGCTTTTGGATCAATAAAGTCCAATTAAAGCAAATAAAAAGTAAATGATTCCCTGTTACAGCATATCTGTTTATTAATACTACTCGTTTAAAGCTATTGGTTTACCAATGTGGATCTGCATGGATAATTCCAGCCAACCCACAGTGACGTCTCCTCAGAGTAGTTCTTGCTGACTAGCACCCTTGGATTACTTTTAAAGGTGAGGAGACCAGTTTTTAGACATATTTTTAATAAAAATAACCAGAAAATAACATTGTTGCAATGTTTTTGTTCCTTTGAAAAAAGTTTCTTTTTTGCAAACTGCAGCATTGATAAACATGAAGACACTATTTTTACCACAGAGATTTACTATATCTGCAGCAGTTAGTTGCACCTGTCTTTCTGGATATTTTAGCCATGCATATGAAGGTTATTGATAAGAGAAGCAATAAAAGTTTTCTTTTCTTGATTTTTCTTTTTATTCTTCTTCTTTTCTTTGTTTTTTGTGTGTAAAATGTTCTTTCCCTGTTCCTTTTTAAACATAACAGTGTGATATTTCCTTGAATAAAAAAAAAAAACTTAGGTCCTGATTATTATTTATTTCATATGAACAGAAAAAGATGTTTTTCTTCTCCCCTGCTGGCACCTTCTGCACATAATAATAATGTCAGCATTCCCTTCACTGTTTAAAATGTTTTTTTAGTTTTTTGATGCTGAAAAGCTTGTGAGGAACAAGTTAGGCAATACTTCCACTTGGAAATATACAGCAAGTAGTCAAATAAAATTTAGACTTAATTTTTTGTAAACAGAAAAAGAGATATCAGTCTGTTCAAGTCTGTGTATGAAAAACTGTTTTTCTACCATGATCACTATTGGGATTAAAAGCCATCACACCCATCCTTATCAATGACATCTCAATCCCACATCCACAAGAGCAATTTATCAACTCTGAGCAGTTATTTATAGTAGAGAAATATACTTCATGGAGCAATATGTCCATTCTCAATGCTTTAGAGAAGCTTTGTAGGATGGTACTCTCAATAATCTCTGTTTCTTAGGGATGTCAAATGATTTATTTCTCTGCTTGGGAACTTAAATTTCCCTTGATAGTAGAAGGGAGGGAAGATCATGATTGCTCTCCTCATCAAACACACTCTGACCTGCAGTTCAACTAAACTAGGATTTAAAGTCACAATCAAGGCAGGTGTGGAAATGTAATGACAGCTACTGCTCCAGCATATAACCTATCCACTGTTGTTATTTTAATTAACAACCATACAGGAATTTTAGCCAATAGAAGTCAAGCAGCATGTTAGGAAAACTTATAAGGAAAATCTAATAAGAAATAGTGAAATTGAAACTGTGTAGGCAGGCCATAATAACAAGAAGTAATCCTTTAAAGAGGCCTACAAAAAAAAAAAAAACACCAAAAAAACATATTTTCATCTTAAGTTCAAACAATATATGAGAAGTGTTTGATCTGATAGTGTTTACTTTGTCTTTTTAGAGCATGAAACTATTTTTTGCACAGGGCTTGATCAGCAGACACATAAACATTGCTGCACTCCATCTCAATCTGCTGGCAGTGGAAAACTCACGCTTTTATCAACCTGCCACTTTTGGAGCGTTAATATGGAGGTTATGTCCCCCTGAAGGAAGCTGCGCCTCGGAACTTCCCTACCGGTTCTTTTCCTGGGAGCAAGTTATTTACTACTCTTAACTCAAACTGGGTAAAACCGTGTAAAAAAAAAAAAAGGACTATAAAAACAGGAGTAAAAAAGTAACAGAGTTTATTCCAGATCAGGTCGTTACAGTACAGAGAAATTGCTTGGAGTTTGCACAGCTGTGGGCTCAAAAAACGTCAGTGAGCGTCCGGCAAAATTGAGCAAAGATTGAGGCTCAAACAAGGTCATCTCCTCCTTCTTATACCTCATGAGTTCATGTTTTGCATCAGGTGGAAGCTCAGCTGTCCGTATCAGAAACTGACACGCCTTCCATGCCCTAACCTGTATGCATCTTGCCTCTATGCCCAAGAATTACAGATAGCTCCCCTTTATCAGACCGGCTCCAAGATGTGCCCATATCCTGTGTATTTCTGAAGACACGAAGGCTGTCGTGATTAGATTAGACCTCCATACACACAGTGACATCCACAATGTGAAGGAAGGCCCTCTACTCTGTCTAATCTGGCTAACAGAATAACAATGCACATGATGTATAAAGAATAAACCTAACAGGAGCTTTAACTCCAACTTCTTACTCCAAAATTTATAAATTCTTTGTGTAATCAAGTTTTACCCCTCTTAGCATCCAGAATATTTTTGTGCCTCTTCAGATTTCATCTTTGTCTTCTATCTCACGCAGGAAATGACTTCCCCACCGCACAATTTGTCTTGTAAATACTCCACTTAGTTTATTGATCAACCAGACAAAAAAGTGTAAAACACAGAAACAAGATAAAATATGCCAGCAGGGTGTCATAATTTAATCAAAAAGCTTTCATAATCAACCGTATTGAGCTATTGTTATTGGAATCCATAAATTCATAAATGCATGAATAGACTCTTTTAACACAAGGACAACAAACTTCACTTTTAAAGAGCAGGGTTTGTCTAACCTGAACCAATTAGTGCCATTATTGGTTCAGGAGGTGAACTCTGTGAGGAGTTAATTTTGCCATTTGATTCACATGTCTATGAACAGGGAAACTACTATAACTTGAAGGAGATCTCTACTTTAACTTACATATATGCTTAGTTTTTAGTTACATTTTGGAAAACTCTGCTAATTTTCTTGAAATGGTTTTGCGCATAAAATCACACAATGATAGTTCTGATAGAATGGTTCTCTCGTTGTGGGTAAGAAGGATAACATACCAGCAATTTAGGAATTATACTATATATTTACAATAAGTGACTGTCATGAAATCTGTCCAACTGATCAATAATGGCATTTGTTTACATAGATAATTTTAACAGAATCTATAGATCTACTTATAGGCCCTTGTACATATATGACATATGGATCAATGTTCTGCTTTATTTTTTTTAATGATCATTATTATTTTTTCCTCACTAATTAGTGCCTGTGTCCTTCTCTGCTTTTCCACTATAGGTTCCGTTGTATTGTGTATCCTCTCCAGCCCAAGCTTACTCTCCTTGTTGCCAAGGTAGCCATTGTGTCTATCTGGGTGTTAGCAGTAGCAATTATGTGTCCTGCTGCAATAGCACTGACTGTGGAGAAAGTTCCTTTCCATTACATGGTCTACAATGATGATTTCAATCACACGTTGCCCCTTTACACCTGCTATGAAAACTTTGCCAAGCCTCATATGAGAAAGGTCTACACGGCGGTTCTGTTCGCCCACATCTATCTGGTTCCCCTCACTGTCATCACGCTGATGTATGTAAGCATCGGGGTCAAACTCTGCTCCTCTGCTGTCACAAACAGACAACCACAACTGGCCAATGTCACAGTCCAGGCGGGAGGCAGAAGACATGCCCAACAAGTGGTATCCCAGAAAAAGATCAAGGTGATAAAAATGCTCATCGTAGTTGCTTTGCTTTTCATGCTCTCCTGGTTGCCCCTTTGGACTCTTATGTTAATGGCAGACTACGGTGGATTGAACAGAGACCAGCTGGATCTGCTCACCAGCTACGTCTTCCCCTTTGCCCACTGGTTAGCCTTTTCCAACTCCAGCGTGAATCCCATCGTCTATGGCTACTACAACAAGAACTTCAAGAGGGGCTTTCAAGCAGTGTGGAAGACAAAACCCATGTGCTGCTTCCCCCAGCTGAAGAGCAGAATGCCTCGATGGGGACGGAGAGCAAGATCTGCACATGCACCGTGTGAAGGAGCTGAACTAAGAGATGGCAGTAATAACCACGGAAACTTTCTGTTGGGACTAAGAAACCGTGTCCATAATGACAACAAACTGAGTGAAACCCCAGAAATAAACAGGAGCTCGAGGGTAGGCTGTGTGGTGGTCCACCAAGGTAGAAGTCTGTCAGAACAAGGGATAGAAATGGTAGCCATACATCAGAAAAGCAGCAACGAAGAAGGTTCTGAGAAGGTGAGCTCTCTCGCCGTTTCAGTGTATCAGGCATGGGATAACTGAGTAATAACTGTAACAAAATATGAACCAAACTAAGCCATACCATGATGCATGGATAAAGGAAACAATGCCTTATCAGTAGTGGTTAGTAAAGGATTGTTGCTCAAAACTCACCATGTCTTGACCACATAAAACCCAACACTTAGGCCCAGGTTCAAGTCTAAGATGTAACACCTGAATACTACTGCTTTGTTGCATTCATGGTGAAATAAAGGAACAAGATACTTTAATGTGATTACAATAAGCACACGCTTAAATCAAACAGATTACACTGATGTTGATTGTTACCAAGAAACAGAAAAGCACTCATCGAATCAGAAAACATCAACCTCCAAACAAACTTAAGATTTATTTTTTACTTTTAATATACTAGTTTGCGAAGCCTTTTCTCAGATATGTTTTACTTGGATCTTATGCTTTCAAGTAAAACGTAGAAGTTTCGATGATCCTGTAGATAGTCATTTCAAAGTAAATGTTCATCCATAAGTATGACAAATCTGTACCCAGTCTGCTAAATAGATGACGCAAAACATGCATTAAAGGCATTGAAGGTGATTTTATGGTGCATTAACATAAGTGCAACGAAGAACTTCATCACTCTGCCACTATCCATCCATCCATCCATCCATTTTCTAACGTTTTATCCCAAGTGGGGTTACGAGGGGTGCTGCTGCCTATCTGCAGCTGTCTACGGGAGATCACTCTGCCACTATCTTTTTTATCAAATAATTCTCTCCTACAGTAATGTATTGTAAAGATCAACATTAGACTAACCTAATGAGGATTTGCATTTTCATATCAACTGGTACGCCTTCATTTTGTCTCTTACAGCTGCATCATATCCATTTTGTTGGATTTTTTTTATGTGTTTTATGAATATTTCTTATGTCTCTTCTCTCATGAAACTATGCCTGATTATTGTATCATTAAACAGTTAGCATAGACTAAAAATATGTGCCTTTAAAAAGACTGAAACTACCTCTAATTCAAATACACAAAATTCAATAAAAAACTCTGCTTTTATGCACAATTAAGAACTTCACAAAAATCTGTTGGTAAACTACCTCAATTGACACCAGGGTCAATTTTATTTTAACTCAACATCAAACTAATTTAGCATCATGGTGATTTCAGAAAGTCTAACATAAACTAATACTGGAACTCTGAGCTGTTTATAGGATTTTCAAATAATTGGTACCCGTTGCTTCAAGCCTCCACCTTAACTCTGAGCTGCTCTGACTCAAAATAAAAGCTATTATCCACAAATAAACTAAAAGAAACACAAAGTCTAGACGCTCTACTTCTATTTTGAACCCATTTAATTTGAAAATAACCTTTTTTTCTACAGTTCTGATATTTCTGTCCTTTTTCGTGTTTCCAATAAGTAATTTAGTGCTGAACTGCTATAGACCAGGTTTCTCTTAACGTTAGTTCTGTCTGTTTCCACAGCCAAAGACCAAGTGCCAGATCTTCAAAAGGTTTGCGTGTAGAAACATGCTTGTACATGCAGACATCTTCAAAGAAGGTGCAAAGTGATTAGGATTTGCAATTCAGAAGACAGTCTGTGCAACCCTTATTTTTTGGTTGTGGGCCTTCATCAATATGAATATCATATTTTAATGACC
>NW_015150951.1:476357-497266 GCF_000732505.1 Cyprinodon variegatus
ATAGATAGATAGATAGATAGATAGATAGATAGATAGATAGATAGATAGATAGATAGATAGATAGATAGATAGATAGATAGATAGATATTATCTGATAATTTATTAATAATTAAATATTTTTTTATAGTTTAGTTCCTTGCTGCATGTCTTTGAACCTCATCTTTCTTTTATGACAACTCCCCTTTGCCAGTAGAACAAACTTTCTAATGGGTGAAACCAAAACAGTTTACCGGCATCAGCATTTGCGCAGCAATCTTTGTAGATCAACAGCACAAACTAAAAAAAAAAAATAAATTAGGGCCATTTATTCTGAATCTTTGAAGATCAGGCCCTACGTTTCTAAAAATTCTGTAGCATGAGGTTTAAGATTCAGAGATATGAGTTTGTTTCAGTGAGCAAGATAAGTTTTGCTCAGCATCAATGTAGAGGTTAGATTATTATTTTCTTATATTCTCTGTGAAATCTGTCTGTACTGCAAAGATCACAGACACAGTTGCCTATTTTCTTTATTGATTTTTGTACGAAATATTCAGTACATTTATTTCAACTTTGTTTTCATAGTTTACAAGAAGATTTTCTTCTCTGAAAATCCTGTTTAAATCAAAGTTTATAAATATCAGACATAGAAGATGCCAGCTACCACTAAGCAAAAAAAAAAACAATTTTAAATGTGATTAGTGATGTTAGGGAATCTGTTAGCAGGGGTGTTTTAGACCTTAAACTGCTGCTGTGCACCAATATCAGTGCATTCTAAATATTTTTGAGAAGATTAACACAACAGAGAAATAAATCTAACATTGGCTGAAAGAGGTATAGTGTGGTGGATGATGAAATGATCATGGGCTTTGGTTGTGGAAAACAAATGAATATATTTGTGTAGAATCAGGGCTGACTTTAACACCGTGGCAGGTTGCATTGCCACTACGACTAGCGACTTTGGCAGGTTGCATTGCCACTACGACTAGCGACTTTGGCAGGTTGCATTGCCACTACGACTAGCGACTTTGGCAGGTTGCATTGCCACTACGACTGCTTTTGTTTTCTTAAGAAAATAATTGTTTTCTGAAATAATAATCAAAATGAAATGGGATGCATCCCAGAACATTAAAGGTGTCAAACTATTTGGTCAGAAGACTAAAAGCAAACCTGAAGATTAATCAAGGGAAGGAAAGACAAAGAAGAAGAAAAGGGAGTGATGGAGAGTAGATTAAGACTGGTTGAAATTAATGAACTGCTCTGACAGTTTCTCAAAGTTATCTGTATTCTAATGTTTGATCAGCTGCTTTGTTTTATTGTTCTATCTTGTATAAAATACTGAACCAGCGATTCTTATCAGCGATTTTCCAGTTGAGTTTTTATCTTATACTTCTCTGCAGCACTATATAAAATTATTATACACTGCATATTACATATAGAAGGATCTTCAGACAGAACCTTATATTAGGTAAATACTTTATTATGTCCTGCAGTGTTAAACATTTTACATGATCTTAATGTAAGTTGGTACGAGGGTCTTTGACATTTAGAAAGTTGTAAAACTCTTTCGAGTACATGATAGCACCCATTGTCAACTTTAATTATACTAAAAATAAACAACAAAATTGTGGTTAGTGAAAATCCTGATTGGCTAGTAACAAAAAAGTTAATGTCAAGCCCTGTTTAGAAGAAGCTGGCAAGATCCTCTCTGGTAACAGTTCTGGTTTGGCACTGAAACTTTATTTTTGGAAAACAAGTAAAATAAAAAGATTATACATCCTATGTAAACTGAACCCAATAGGCATCTGTGTCAAGTTGTCACTAAGGACACTAATAAGAATTTTTTTTAAGATTTCTATTGCTTACTTATGATTTTTTATCCACAATATCAAATCTCTCTGATATGAGAATTATTAGAGAGCAGCAGCAATTATTAAGTTTATCTGAGTGTCATAAAACGAGACAGATGGACCCAGTATTCAAGGTGAGACAGCCAGTAGGAAAGTTCAAAACTTTTATTCAAACAAAAAAATCATAATAGAACAGAAACAAAGCACACTGCTGAGGATCTGTGGACCTGTAGCCACTGCAGGGGGGGAATGCAGTCAATCACTGACACTCTGGTTTAACAGTTCAGTCCATCCTCTCAATCTTAGGCAGGATAAGCATGCAGCAAACCCAGTGAGCAAGAATGACTCCGATCCAGGACAGGGATTCAGATCCCTGATGGGTTCCAGGAATCCATCAGAGCGTGAAGGTTTGTGTCGAGCATCCAGCTCAGACAGAAACGCACCTGGGAGGCAGAATCCAGCAGGAGTCCAACCGTGGTTCAGGCGAACAGATCAGGCAGGGACAGACAGGGCCAGTGGGTGAGATGGAACGGAATCAGGAAAACAGAACCCCTGGGGAAACGCTGAAACGCTCTCAGCAGTGGTTACGGAATAATTCGCCTGAGGACACTGGCTTGAGAATAAACTCCTCACAGGAACATGGGTATAAATCTAACCAACAAAACCAACAGACAGGACACAAACAGACACCCAACTATGATCCTGTCCCGATATCTTGAATTAAGCCCAATAGGGAGGAAAGTGAAACCGGCAGGTGGATGAGATGAGTGATAATTAGGAGCTGGACAGAGTTAAGCAGGTGAAAGGCATGAGTAATTGAGGTGAGCTATCAGGGCAGATCGTGACACCGAGAACAGAAAAATCATCTATTTAAGCTGAAAACTTGCACCTTCCACAAGCTCAAGGTGGGGTAAAAAATCTCCATAAACTCCAAGCACTTGGGCTCATGGAATAATTAATAATTACTAACTAATTAATAACCCAAATGAAAATAAAAAATTACTGAACGTGAGAAATAAAAATTATGATAAGAGACTAATATTAACTTTACTTCATTAAACACATTAAAACGATAAAGCGTATAGGTTGTTAGAATGCTCTCGCTTGCATGCAAATGTACATGATGGATTAATAAACAAAATGTTCAGCCAAATAATATGCAAATTATTGTATAAATTAGAATGCTTCTCAATTCTGAATGCTCATGCGTATTAATATGCAACTTTGTTATATTAAAAATAATTAGAGGCAGTCAGAGCTTATAATTTTGGTTATTGGTGATCAAAGACTCTTTTTCTTATAGCTGGGTGAATTTATACAGTTTTTCATTTTCAGTTGACATATTTGCATTTTGATGACTCTTTCAGTGGACATGTAAACAGCCGTAGCCACAGCATGAGACTCAGTTTCCCAGCAGAATTCACAGGAGTTATGGAAATCCTACCAATTAACTGACAGGGTAAATGTAATTTATATTTACATGAGCAGAACCTGAATAAATACGGAATTAAATCAAGACTTTAGCCTTTCCAGCTAGACATGATATAGCTATGAAACAGGAGGAATGAGTGCAGTAGAAGTGGAAAAACATTGTTTAACAAATGTGAGAATGTAAAACTTTATTTTTAAACATTATAGACTTCTATTTAATATATTACACTGACCTATACTCACCTCAAGTTAAAGCTTTTCAGCACCTCAAGTCCTTCCTGTGGAACCTACATAAACTATGCATCTTAAAATGGTTTCCCTAAATCAAGACACAGAGTTGAAGCTATTTTCAGTATTTATAAAGAACAATCTACAGCCTGTGTTATGTTAAGCAGTTAGTCGTGTTTCTGTAATTTGGTGTTGGTCATAGATGTAAAATCTGTTTCTTTATAAATGTGTTGTATTGTGTGTCTTGTGCTGCTGAAATTAACAGTTATAAAGTGTGTTGAAAACTTTTACTGGAAACCAGATTTTACCATTGAGTTAGGGGATAAGAACGTCAGACTCCTAAACACCAAATTCAAAAAATGTGGTTAAGTTATTTGATCCTAGAAACTTCCAGTGAATGAATATAATAGAAATATGAGATTAAAGCTCGTCGCGCTGAGCAGATTGGTTTCGCAGAGGGTGAAATGAGATAAAATTTGGCTGTGGGTCAGTCGTTAAGAAGAAATGTGGAAGGCTTCAATCGCAGTAACGAAAATCCCAAATGAATCTTGAGTTTCTGATGCAATATTTTTTTTATTACTAAATAAATCAAGAAAACTGATATATTATTTAACCTTAAATAAAATCCCTATTTGTTAGCAGACATTAACATCTCAGCCTGGAATTTGCTTGAAATGTGTGATCTGTTTAGATTTTTAAGCAGCAAACTGCTCACACCTGCTGAGGCTATTGGCTGAGTCTGCTCCGGAGAATAATTAGCTCTATTTGTTTTGATAAAATGAAACTGAGAATGAGCAGATAGCAGAAAAGATGGACAGAAATGGAGCAAACATAACGTTCAGCACAATGTTAATGGATCAAAACGGATCACTCAGACAGCAGGACACAACTTTGAGATTTATTGCTTAAAGCTTTGCAGGAATTTTCCTTGTAAACCGTTTTAGTCGCAAAAATGACACAAAGATGCAAACAAAAAGCAAATATTTTGCAGATGATCTTTTTCATAAACATGCATTAACTGCAATGTTTATTTGAATTATATCCCAGCTGTGTTTGTTCATAGGGACACGTTGTCTAAGCTTCTTGTCATTTCATATGACTAAAGATGTAATCAAACCGAACAAAACAACAGCAACACTTGAAGTTTTTATATTACACATTTCAGGAGTAATGTGTGTTTTGAGTCAAAACATTTTGGAATCACAGTTTTTGGGGTTATATCTCTGCACAGACCAATTTCGCTCTGAATTTAGCTCCATCCAGCTCACCTACTGTTCTTTTGACAAGCTTTTCCACATGAGTTGGGGATCTCTGCCGCTCCTACAGAGAAACCATTGGCCACTACGCTGCTCCTGCGGTTGATGATCTTTTTCTCCTTCCTTTCAGCTTAGCGCTATGTCTAACAATAGAAAATCCATTTATTGTCCCACATGGGGAAATTCTGTGTTTACAGCAGCAAACAGATAACAGAAAAAATGGTCACCCAAATATGGACCTTAGAAAAATATATACAAATAACATAATAGTGAGGAGTTACAAGATAAACAATAAAATACTGGACTGTAAAGTGTTATAACAATATAAAAGCTGTTCTGGAGAATAAAAAAAAAACAATATACAGCTAAGAACATTTTTACTGTAATTGATATTTGAAAATAGCAGAAGCATCAGAGATGTGCAAAATGAAAGCAACATGTTGTTTAACTAACTGAGATAGAGACTGGAAAATCAGCATGAAAGTAACAACTTATTGAGGTTGTTGATGGTTATAAAGTCTTACAGCTGCTGGGAGGAAGGATTTGTGATAACGCTCCCTGCTGCATTTAGGGTGCAGCAGTCTGTCATTGCAGGAGCCTCCAGTTCTGCAACAGCTCCATGCATGGGGTGGGAGACATTATCCAGCAGAGATGTTAATTTAGTTAGGATCCTTTTGTTTCCCACCTCCTGAAGGCACCTCCAGAAGGCATCCAATCACAGAGCTGGCTTCCCGATCAGCAGATAAGCCACTAGCCTGACGTAGTCCTACTCAATTCTAGTCAGAATATGAGTCTGATACTGCTCCATAGAGCTGTGAGTATGGGGCGTGTTTCGAACGAACCAGGAAAAAAATGCCTCTGCACTCAATTGGATAGACCTACAACCAATAAGAGCAACGGACGTATGTTAAGCGACGCATAGTTGTTGTCAACAAAAATCAAAGCGTGCAGTTGCACGCCTAGAAGAAGAAGATGAGCCTTGATCGCGTTTCTCTGTTCCTCTTTTAAAATTAATTTGCTGTCGATATCTTCTAGAACAGACCTAATAGCAGAATCTACACACCTCAACTCTCCAGCGGCAGCCATTGTTGTTGTCACCCAAGCGCGCTTTGGTGACGTGGTTGATGACGTTACTGTTGATCATCTGTCCATCATCGTATAAAGCCCGCCCTGACAATTTGATTGGCCCTCCAGATATTGTGCAAGCATACTCGCGCTACTATTGAGCAATGCCAGACCGAACTTCCCGACCTCAAATGTTGTGGGCGGGACTAAGTTCGGAATGGCACCCAGGCTAATAAGCCACTGCTTCAATAGACAGATCCATAGAAGTCATTTCATGTTTAAACCTTGGAATGAGGAAAGCTGTTGTTGAAATATTGGTATAGTGTTTTGTTCAACCGAACCGTCCTTCAAGTCATTGTGTTCAATGGTCTTCATGAAGTTCTTTATTTACTTAAGTTCTCTAACAAAAATTTAAAACTTTACTGAACAGGATTCTAAGGGTTATGATTCTGCTGCCAGTCTGAGCTTAAAATAACAGTGCTGTGCATAACATCTGCATGAGTTCTTCCCACCGAAGTTCCAATTAAAAAATTGGGCTACGAGTCAGACTGAGGACCATTTCTAGGAGTAAAGGTGACTAGATACAAGCCAGATCTGAAAGTTCCTACTAGTCCTAAAGGAAAAAAGTATTTTTGCTACATTTGCCTGTAGTGGGAAAGAGGTCTGAGTATCTTCTAAAGGTATTCGGTTGCACTCTGTTCTTATTTAGCATTAAAGAAGAGGATATAGGAAGGAGTGCCAAACTTTTCAGGGGTTTTTTTTGTTGCTGTAAATGGTTTTAAAGCACATGGATTCCTTCTAATGAATGCAATACTTTATGTTTGTAATTGAAGTTTTATCCCTGAAGTGTGATAAAATGTAGAAAAGACAGAGGGAAACAGGAAAACATTAACACGGATCTGTAATATTCTTTTGACTGGAGCTTTAGGTGAAATAGATAATTCTGTGGGTTCCCAGCAGGGCCGGAGTGGGACTAATTTTCATGCCTGGGTTTTCACACCTCAGACAGGCCCACTTAATGACCTATTATTATTTTAAAAACTTACAGGTTGTCTACTGAATCTCATTGTTCTGTAAAAGCTTTTAATTTAGCTTCTAATACATTATAAGTAAGGGTTGTTTCTCAATGCAGATATACTCAAACAGTAGTGCAAATTCCCAACCATTTTCTCTATAATAGATCTCACAGATATCCAAACCTGCAAAATGAAAATATGAATATTTCAAAGGTCCTTCAGTTTCCCTAGATGCTCCTGGACCTGCATCACATAAAAAATACTAATCTTTAAAGTTTAAGCACATCCGATACGAAATACACATTTCCAACTTAACAAATTAATTATGTTGAGGGCTTAATATTACTTTATTTCATATTTCATAATATTTCATTTCACCTGTGGGCTTGTCTTATGTTATTACTATTTGCTTTAAATGCTAAAAAAATATACCCAGTCACTTGTATGGCTTGGCTATAGAAAGTATTTAGAACTTAGGCTTGTTTGTTCACACGCTGTATAACAGCCCATGTTTCCTCCATGCAAAGAGGAGCAATCCCTTCATTACAGCTGATTTTGCTTCTGACACTGAGCAACATTTAGAAAAACCATGATCATCCTTCTGATCCTACAGAACTGCACCATACTCTTCATTAGATTAACCTAATATTCACTTACTGAGTAATCCTACCTGCTAACTCAGACATTGTGTGCTCATTGCTACTTGGTGCTGCTGTTTAGTCCCTCTGACTCTGAGGGGCTACAAGACATATACTCCCATTTATGTGGCCTTGCATCCTGTTATTATTTAAACTATATTTCATGCATCACAACACCACAAAATGCAATGAGTCGATCATTAATGTTCAATGGTTTGCAGGTAAAGTTCAACATCTTGCCATGCCCGCTTTATTGATGTCTTTGCACGTTTCAAACCTCGAGCTCCTTTTACTAGAGGAAGCCGTCAAGTTTTGTACATTTAGCAGCGTCTGTTTCTAGAGATTTCCTCTTTCATTTTGGTTTCCTCTATGCCGCCGTTGCTCATTTTCCTCTCCATCTTTCAGACACCATTGTCCGACTGAGTGCACTGATGCGTCAGGTCATGGTGCACAGAGAAAAGAAAAGCTGTCAGTATAGGCGGAGACAGCCCAGGGATGGCAGTAGCAGCGTTAGTGATCCAATCATGGGTGAACACTGGCACAGAAAAATATAAAAAAAATTAAAAAAGATCAGCGGCCCTCTGATCCAAATATAAAATCAGCCCAGTGGGAATCGTCCAGGTCCTTTCAATTAGCCACTGGTTCCCAGTGTTTCATAGTTATTTGTGGAATGGTGAATAATGTGTTGTTAATTATTTAATGAATGTACCTGTGAATGAAAAATCTTATTTTTGTTTTTTTTTTATCAAAGCACAGAACAAACGCATCTTGCCTTTTGTTTAACTTCTATTATTAAAATCTACGTAATGTCAAATTATATTTATGACATTAAATATCTGTCTGTGTTTGAAAGGAATGTATTCTCCCTCCAGTGTCATACACAAAGAATGTGTGAAACCAAAGTGGACTTTGGTTTCTTTATTACTGTTAGTTACATTTATGTAAATGTATTAATGATGTCAAAACAGGTGTTTTATTTTACTCCTCTGCTATGTTACCTGATGATCACTCAGGAAGAACCAAATGTGTAAGTCTGTGTTTATGGCTCGAAATGCAAACTTTTACAGCGTGTACCGTGATTCTCTCAGCTTTGTTGTGTTGTGAAACTTGTGTTGTAAACCATTTCTTTTGGTATCTGTCTTGAACAAATCAAGCTAGGTGGCTTTGTTAGTGTTATTTGTAATGCTGAGTTTGTAACTGTCTCTTTTTAATCATTGTTGTTTTGTTTTTTTTGCTTTAATAAAAATGCATTTAATAAAAATTGTTTCTTGATAAGCTGCAGCTTCAAATAAACCAGCGATATTGACTTTGATTGTCTGATTTCCTGGTGCAATCTTCCTTACAGACGACACCATCATCTGTTTTAATAAGTGATTTTAAGTATAAAATATATCAACAAATAGTCTTTAAAAAGTACTTTCTCCTAACAACATGTACATCATTATATTGCATCTTCTCTTGTGCTTCATTATGTTCTAAAGGTTTTTCACCTTTCTCCTTTTGAGTCCCGTTTAGGAGCAAAAGGTATTTGGATTTGTATAAGAAACATCTACATCTCACTGGCAGCATACAGCATGTAACTTTAAACTCTGCGTATAGCTTCTAGCATTAATGATGCATTCACAGATGCTTTAGCTAGTCATAGTTGTGCAGAGCTGCATCTGCACGCCTTTACAGCAGACATGTGCATTGATAACAAACCAGATGGTCTTGTTACAGGATAATTACATGTGTTGATTCTTCAGACCAGAGCTTTCTACTTTCCATCAGAGCCGCATTTCAAAAATTTTTCTAACAAGCTTCTTTATAAGAAATAAAATACAAAGTAAACACTTCAACTGATGAAATATAATAACTATAGTTTGAAACATGAGCACTTTTGGGATAAAGCCAGCGTACTTGCATCAAAAACTTCTAAAAGTTCGCTGTCAGCAACAGCTCCTTCAGGTTGGACATATCTGAGATGGATTTTACATCACTAAAGTTTTAGTTAGATGTTTAGTTAGAGGAGACGACTAAGTACTCTGAATCTTTTTAAGTGCTCTAGTTAAAAGGCTGTGAAGCACCATGCTGACCAAAAGCCAGGCTCTCTGTGATGTAACACAGTTGGATTAGCAACTTTGATATATAACTTCAGAACAGAATTGGTCTCAGAGGCCAAAGGACTGGAGTAGGAAGCAGATGGAACGGGATCTGGACTGGCCTGTCTGTGGTCCTGACAAATGAGAGAAAAGTTATATACACTGAAAAAAAATACTTTGTATCAACTTGAAAAAATTACTGTAATTTGTTACACCTAAATGTATTACTTTGTCTCAAATTAAGTTTCTGATGTGGTTGAAACTATACATTTTGATTTACTAGAAATATATTTTTTACCTTAAGCCAAAGAAAGAAACTACATTCATACAAAGTAAAACTATAACTTATAACAGATCATAAACAAGTTTTATGCTTTTTTTATAATCTATTTTTTCTGTTTGGAAAAATGAAATCTGTACAATTACATACAAGTATAAATGTAATTTGGAATAAAGTAGTGACAAAAATGTAAAACTGTATTTATTTCAAAGAATAAAAACATAATTCTGATCCAACTATATTGACCACAGACAGGATTTATAAGTCATGATAACTTAGAGCTTGACCTTTAGTTGTTATTAGATCATTAGTTTGATCCTATTATTTTTTTAAAGCTAAGTTCCTCTGAGTTCGTGCAATGGTCTCCATATGATAACGGAGCAATTTCTCTTGATGACTACAATGCCTGCCCATCATAATCCTTGCTATTCCAAAACTGAGCAGACTGCATTAGTTGGAACAGCTGCCTTGCTCATGGTGGTGCTGTGCTGCTCACACCTATTTTCAATTAGTCAGGTAATGAGGTCACATTCACGTGAGTTACAGCATGTGGAAGGATAAATGCCTAGTGACACTATTACCTTTGACTTGAAGTAGATATTTACTTGGAAAATAATTGTTTTAGTTGATTGTTTCTGTGATAAGTGATTTTTAATTCCAGGTACAGTGAAATTATTGGTTTCAAACCACACATGCATTTTTTAAGTTGAAACAACATCAACTTTTAAGTTGACCGAATTAAATGGACATTTCACTTCTTTCAGTGTACAGCAGTATTACAGTTTTCCTTTAACTACATAGAGGACTCCCAGATGACTACAAAGAAACGTCATTTCCTGTCTCTCCCAGTAACACACACAAACAAGTTCTGAAAAGAGAGGAGTCCGTATTTCTTATACTTAAGGTTAGTATGTTGATGAACGTAATTAATTTCTCTATTTTGTGAGTTAGTGGTTATATTAATGGTTAAAATGTCCAATTAGTTGAGACATTCTGTCTTAGGGTTTCTCTGCTGCTGTTGTTTGGAGGTTAACCGCCTTTTCCAGACGAGGTGAATTACATCCATATAGGAGTACAGGCCAGAGCACATTGGTTGCGTATGACTTTATTATCTCAGATGCTATTTCTGTCCATGTCATACTGAAAGATGCACAGGGTGAGCAAATCTGTGCAGATTATTTTTTTTTTACTTTTGTCTCACAAATAAAATAAAAACACACAAATGAAAACAATTTCCCATATTTGACTTCAACAGATTATGAAAAAAAAATAGAAAATAAATAAATAAAAAACAACCAGCATTGCTATAACGCAAAGCCGAACTTAATGAGTCTGTGCAGCATCTCAAACCAGAACAGGCAGAGACTTTTTAATGGCCTATAATAATAAAATAATTGGAACTAGGTTTAAAGAAAAGGAAACACAGCAATAAAGGGACGGTTTATATGCTAGCTGATTCTCAGAGATAAATCTGTGACGTTTGTTGTTTTTTTTTTCCATAAAGAGGGGATAATTATATACTTTTCTAACCTCCATCATTATTTTGTTTATGTGAGGCTGGAGAGGATCACTATTTCACTACATCCGTTTTCTTTCTTCCTGAAGTTCTTTGTTCTTGTTGGAGGAGAGTGATAAACTGCACTTTTTGTCCCTTGCTTTTTTTCTTTTTTTTTTGCGAGGCTGAAATAGGATCACTACTTTATCTGTTTTCTTTCCTTCTGAACTCCTATTATTCTGTTTTTATTGTTTCATTGATTGTTTTTGCACTAGTCTGTACCGCCAAAACCTGACCTTAACAGAATGGATTTTGTATTTTACTTTGTAGCGCATCTTTCTTCCTGCCAGACCAATAAAATTACAGCTGATTTGCTGCATAGTCTGACTAAAATAGACCATGGATCTGCCTCAGTCAATGGGGATCCTCCACACTGACTTTCAAGCACTGAACGCCATGACCTCATCTGACATGATTTTCTGTCTGAAAATCAGATTGTGGTTCTTCTTGCCTTAAAAAATCACCTGGTTGGTAACAGGAAAGGCCAGTGATTGATCACACCAAACGCCTAGCTCTGACCCATGTCTTCTCTCTGGCCAACTTTACATCAGACTAAATATTTTCTAATTTAGGTCAAGTAGGATTAGTTTGTTATTTTTAATCACATGAACTAAGATCAATGTGCCTTTATATGATTTAATTAAGCCCAGATGAGAAGTTCAGAGGTTTCTGGTTTACTCATAACAGCTTTAGAGTTAAATTGAGGCACATCTATAGATGTATTTGAAGGCAAACATCAGACACTCTGCTTCCTTGGAGAGGGTATGAAAAATTAAGGAAAAACCAGCCCAGACGTGTAAAAGAGAATCATGGAGCTCCACCAGTCATGTTCAGCCCAGATGTCCGACGGCTCATCTGCTCATGCTTTTTATACCCATGTATTAACAGCATGGGTAAAATCAACTCGTATAGTTCAGGAAGGAAACTTGTTCAGTGTTCCAGAGAGAAAAACGATTTGGTGCAAAATGTGTGGTTCTGCCTCAGAACACAAGCAGATGACCTTGTAAAAATGTTAACTGAAGCTGGTAAAAGTCCATAATTATTATTCCATAATTATTATTTAAGATGATTCACAAAATATCAAAGCTCTAATAATTATGCTTTTATTTTGAAGCAGATTAAACGTATCCTGCAAACTTCTTAAAAAGAAGATCTGGGTCCAAAAACTTCTGAATTCAACTGATTTCTTTATGTAACTAGTTTTTGCAGTGAGCATTTTAAAAGAAACAGTGACCCCAGTCCGGTTCTTGTTGCTAAGAAAGACTTTACGGCCGTAAGATTTTCTTTTTATATGGAAATTCGACAAAACCTTCTTAGTAGATTTATAGATTCTTTTCCCACAGAAACACTATTTTACTTGTTTTAGTAACATTTTCCATATTTGTTAATTATTTAGGAGATTAAAGAGACAGTCTTGTAAAGTTTTTTTTGATAAAGTTAAATAAGCAAAAATGTACCTTTAAAGCTGTTCACACCCTTCGCCCTCTTCCATATCTTACTAATCTCTTACACAATGAGTACGTTCCCACATCTTCAGTCCTTATACTTCTACTCCATTAATCTCCTGCCCATGTTGTCAGCATGTGGAGGAGAGCGTTCAGCTGATCTGCTCCACAGCTTTCAAATTCACTTCCTGACTGACTTTGAGTTCAAATCCAAACTCAAAACCCAACAAGCGTACTTCCCCTGATCAAAACTGCAATTTCTGATTTAGTTAGCATTTTAAATAAGCAGTTAAATTACTACGTTTGTTGTAAGGTGACCTTGATCGCTAGAAAGGTTACTATCCAAAATATAGTTCTTATATCATTGTTATTAATTTTATTATTAAAAGTGTAATGAAATCTGAAATGATCTCCCATGTCCATTTCTGAATAAATTTGATTGTTTTCAATGTAAAAGTCACATTTCAAAATGAAAAACATGTTTCTGTTCTAATTAGCTTTGGAATATTATGGCAGTGAAAAAACAGGATTGATTCGACTCAGCAGAACCTAGAATACCACGAGTATCTGCTGGTCATAATGAAATAAAGGTCACACTAATGAATAACAGCTTTATAGGGTGGGTTTTCTGATCTAGAGATGTGTTTCCCTTCACACTCCATAAAGTAGAGCTATTATCCAATCCTTATTCTAAACAAAAAAAAAAAAAGTTATCTTAAGATAGACTATAGAAATTTGTTTACAGAGCAGCATGCTGCATTTCAATTCCAGATCCGTTATCTATTAAACATCCTAATTGTCCTATAAGCATATCTGCTTGTAATACTTGTACCAACTACACACGTTTAAGTTAATAAAATGACCAAACATTGTGTGAGTCAGCTGAGTACCTTTTCACTCGCTGCTTTTAGTGTCACAGAAAGTTCATCGTAAATCACTGAATGATAATCTCAGATCTCTGAACATATAAAATTCTTAGAGAGGCTGGTTCTGGTGCATCTGAGCACCCTTTAAATAACAACCCAGGACCCTCTCTAGTTTTCATACCAGCCTCATGTCGGTACAAATGGTGCATTTATATTTCTGCTACAGAGATTCCCCCCCGGACATGCCTGATAACACTGTCTGCATCCTTTTCTGTAACGTTTTATCATCCTTCAGAACTGCTGAGGCAGAAGCTGAAGAACAGGACTGTGGACACATCATTCATCACCTGGATGAATGATTATCTGACAGGCAGACTGCAGTTTGCAAGTTTACCCTTTGTTCTATACCAACTACACTAAAGGTCCTACATCAGGATTTTTAACAGTCACCTGTGGGCAAATTTATGATGAAGTATCCTTTAGAACTACATGGGTGTTATTAAGGAATATAGTTGTTTCTAGAGAAGAAAAGATAAAAACAGTTGACTAAAGTGAAGCGGCCCCTCCCTGTCCTGTGTAGATAGCTAATTAAAGAATCAATTTGCCTCTGAGCCAGATTCCTCTCACTCTGCCTAACATGACCCCTCCATAATCGAAGGAAGTCGTTTCTTTTTTTGTTTTTGAAGATTCTTATGACATAGTTTAGGTTAAAAAAGTTGATTTAGAACAACATTTGGCCCTTTAAGTACTGATCTAGAAAAGCTATAGTAAGGTGTGTTTAGGGGAATAAGGCGAGGACAGGGAACTGGTGGACACCATAGTGAGGCAGTGTGGGGTGAACGCATTACAGCTAAACATAGACTAAACTAAAGAAGCAGTTATTCATTTCAGCCACACATGACGGTCACCAGTTAGGCTGTGCAAATACCTCAGAGTTATAATGAATTGCTCGCTATGAACATGGAGGTAATATACATAAAAGGCATTAGTAGAGACTATTTTTCTCTCCAAGCTTTGGTTCTTTCATGTCTTAATTAGGATGCTTCGGGTGGTTTATCAACTAACAATGGAAACTTCTATCTTCTTTGTGCTGGAATTAAAATAAAAGACTTAAGCTGACTGAACTAACTCATAGAAAGAGACCGAGTCAGTAGAGCGGACTGTCTGGCTCTATTGGAACAGGTGATGAGAGACAGAATACTGGTGAACATCAGAGGCGTTATGGAAAAATATCTCTGCCCTTTGTATAGTAGAGAGGCACAAGGATTTCTCTTTCCTGCCGGAGGCTGTAAGCATTCATAATCTTAATAGAGCCTCCAGAAATTCACTCTTTAGATATATATAGTTTTAATAATATTATTGTGTTGTGTGTGTTTTTAATTTTTAGTTGTTTTTGTATTGGTTGTTTAAGGAGGGAATAATTTTCCCTTTTGGGGATCAATAAAGTTTAAATCCTTCAGTTATACAAACTAGTTCCCAGACTCCCTTTGAAATTGCTAAACATTATTTCAGGATATAAATAAAAAAAACATTCCATCCTTTTCTCAAAAAAATCATTTTCCATTTCACCATTTTTATTTGAGCTCACTGAAGTCAGAGGGAAGGAGGACATTAGCGCAGCCAGAAAATGTTCACATGGGGGGCCAGGCATAACTAAATCTACATTAAACATGTAAAAAAAAAATTCTCAGCATCTGCATTTTGCAAATTTTCACGATACTTTGCTGATAAATTCCCACAAATATGATCACATATATGCTGACTAAATGAATAATTTAGTGTTCTGCATAATATGCAAACTAAATGAGTTGATCATTTTTATTTATCTCTAATTAAATAGAAAATCAGCGCTTCCCAAACATTCCAGCCGATCATCTCCAGACATAACAATGGAACAGACTGGAAACTCTTAAAGATAAATTTAACATCTTTACTCTCTATGTGTTTATGCATGTAAGTGGAGAACTGATATTGATATTTAAATATGTTTAATGACATTTCAATAGTCATAATTTTAAATGTACATTCAAATTTATACCTTTTTCTGTATACCTCAGGGATCACATAAATGAAGATTTAATCGTTATTTAATCCATTTAAACAGTTTGAGAACATCTTTTCACTGAATTACTGAACCTAAATAACTGCAGAGAAACAAAAGTTTCCCTTCTTCCCAATACAATGCAAAAAATAACCATGAAAAAAGCAGGAATTCTATATCTATGTACATAAAAGTGACCAAATATTTATATTATTTTTGCCGTCGGTTTATCGTAACGTAGTTGAGATTATCACTGCTAATTTCGAAGGGAGCAGCTTTTTCCCATGTCTTTGATCGCGTTTTTTTGAGGTTTGCTGAGATAACTTTAGGCCTGTATATTTAAGGGGATGGGTATTCACTGCTCTGCACCTCCTGCAGCCCCTATCTCTCTATCCCCTATCAACTTTGTGCAGCTTTTTAAATTCTCAAACATGTACAAACTATAATGCATGTTTGAGTATTTAAAAAGCTGCAAAGTTTGGCATGATGCAGGCTAATATGTTGCTGCTGAGGTTCAAATGGTCAACCAGTCAAGAAATATTTACTGTAACCAGGCTTTCCTTATGTGATCAAAGGTTTTCAGTGTTTCTAAACATGTTAAACCATCTCATCTAGTTTTAGATTAGATGTGTTCTCCACTTTGTTCAACATAATGTTCTTCTTTAGCTTGTTATCCCCACCTTTGCAGCATGGTAAGCCACCTTTTTGACCCCCACAGCGAGCCATGTCTGACTCATACCTGTTCTGTAATGCGGCATCATTCTGGCGACATTTGCAGGTGCTTCAGACTGCATCTTGCTGGGCTTCAATACAGCTCCTTCAGTATTTCCACACACTCTTAGGACAGCTTCCTTATTAGCCTGCTGAAAATAACGTTCTCAGGTTGTGAGAAAACACTTCAGTCGGATGAATCTCTCAGAGATCAGAGATAGCAGATGTGTAGAGGTGCGTGATTAGGGCACACTGAAACTGCAAGCTCGTTGCTTGAGGTGGTAGAGTGAAGGGCACAAGTCCAAACAGAACCGCTTCACTATTCTCACTTTTTTAAGGAGTCCTTGAGGTCCACATGTTTTTTCACTCTTATGGAAATGAGTCAGTCTGTTATTTCTTGGTCTCAAAGCATCTTAGAAGTTGAGCAGATCCTCCACTGATCAAAGATTGTGGAAAATCGTGACTCATGAAAGTAAACAATGATATATGAGGACCGGTGTTTGAAGAGAGAATGTTAAGAGCATGAGCCTGTAAACACTTATATTACTCACTGACTATGGGCTTCACTCACATTTTGTACCAATAGGTAACATCTGAGTTATTAACAGCTAGGTGGAAAAATAAACGCAGTCAGTGCAGAATCTTTAAGATGACAGGAGAAGCTCCGGCTAAATGAAATGAAAAACAATCACTTTACTAAAAGATGTTAAAAGTTTAATTTCCTTGTAAATAACTTAGTTTTAAAAGAATTTTTTTTTTTATATAATAATTTACTGTGTTTTTATTGTACTCCATGTTAAGCATTAAAATCCTGTTGTATAAGTAATATCTGCTGTCGGTTTATCTTCTGTGGTTAGATCACATCACCCCCAGATAATCATGCAGCCTCCTTTGGAACAGAATAATTAGAAAGTGGGACATGGATAAAAAAAACTATAAAACTTTGTCCATGATATTGATCCCTAATAACTTTTATAACAATTCTTTTTACATCTAACAAAATAAATTCATTTTAAGAATACATCACCATAGTTACTATATCCTTTGAGTCTCATTATAAAGCAATGCTTCACACAGGGAAGATCATTTATGTTGTGACTCTCATCAAACATCAAAATCTTCACCTTTTCTTATTATATTCATATAAATGATTACTATAATGCTGATTTACATATTTAGTTATTGGGTTGCATGGTAGGATTTATGTAGAAATATTAGGTTAAGATGAAAATTATAATTTCTGAGTCTTAATCCGTTTAATCATTTCATTTAATAATAATAATATAATAATCATCCATTTAATAAAATCATTTCTAATCCACTTCTAATCTACTACACACAACAGAATGACCATATTGGTGCTATCCAGCCTTTAATGCTACTCCACAACAAATTGGTCGATGACTGAACTATTTTATTTGGTCTCAGTTATTACTTGTTTAGTTATACTTTTTTCCATTTATTTGATTAAAAAATGAGCTGAGCCAAACATTTCAGAGCCCATCAGTTAATATATTGGATGTTTTCTTGGCTCTTCTTGCTGCTCATCATTTGTCTTCACAGCAGCGGGTTGGAAATGGCTTTATGGTTTCCAAGGGGAGGATCTGTGAATTGCTTATTATGGAGAAGCCATTGCCTCTATTGTATTTCAGTAAAGTAAATAGAAATTGTAATTGACCTCACAGAAAGTTGAAAATGAATACATTACATTGAAAGATATCTCTTCAATTCAGCTGTTGCTTTCCAATGCGGTCAGTTTCAAGACAAATACTGGCTATTTATACAGGAATTTAAGCTTTCAAAAATATTTTTTAAAACACAAACAAACTCCCGTCTGAACATAAAATTTCAACTCATTTCACTATAGAAAAAAAGTCCAAAGGGATATTAAATAACTACCAGACTCCATTTTTCCTCCAACGTCATCTGACTTTTTAATATTGATCTTTAAGATGCAGTCTAATGAGGCTCAGCGTTGTTATCATCCATCCATGGCTACAGTGGGCTTAAGATATTGTCCCAGCTACACACTGAGAACACAAAGCCTTAATTAAAATTGACATTCCTAATATAATTTTTTACGGAATGAGAAAATTGCCCTCACTTCCCTTTCAGTTTGGGGCTTGCAGACATCGACGTGTCCGAGTAGCTCAGCGACTAGCAGCACTTTCATGAGAAGCATCTCAGTAATTTAATCGTCGGCTGCCGTCCTTGTGTCACAAACGCCATTCAAAGGACCAAAGGCTCATTATAAAGGTCTGTGCAGTGACAATGAGTCAGAAAAAGCCAAGTACATTAACACTAATTAGACTCGGTTGACAAGTGTTAGCTGAGGGGATATTCTGACCCTCCTAAGATGAGCACATAGTGTAGCCATACTTCTCTTAGAATGCAAGATGCATCTTTCCGTGGAGGGCGCAGCACTTGGAGTTACATGTGTCGGATTTGTTTGGATGATGCTCACAAAGGTTTGTTACAAGCTGCACATTCGGAGGAGATCAAAGAGAGATATCTCTTTTCTTCTTTGGGTTCTGACGCCGATGTTTTTCCTCCCCCAAAGGGAAAAAAACAAGATAACCTTGGAATATTTAATTAGCAAAGGCTTTGAATAACGTCCAGACATCATGAAACTTTGATTGTTGAATGACTCGTGATCAGAAATTGGTGATGTGTAACAATAACTTATTTTTTCTTAAGAAAAGAGGAAAATGCAGGCCAGAAAATCAAAACAATTGCATCTGAAATTTAGGCAGACAAATAAAAAGTTCATGCAAAGGTTTTATTTCCATCCGCAGCTCATGGGCTCTAACATCTCTGGCACTCAGTCGGCTTTGATGGACATTTCTTGTGGTTTGCTGTGAGCCTGTTGAGCAGCACAGCCCATCTGTGAACCCGGGCCAACAGCTGATGTTTGTTGGCCTGCAGACATCTAAATCTAAAAATAACAAAAGGCCAGACAATCATTGGCTGGTTTCTACGGTGATAGATGTACTAAACAAATAAAACACAACAAAACAGGAAAAAGGACACGTTTTTCTTTCTGTGTTGGGCTTACTGGATGAAATCAATTAACATAAATATCACACACTTTAGTCTGTTTAGAGCTGCTCATGATATGTATTTATATGTATTTTGCTCCCTTGTCAGGTAATTACAACATTAAAAAAATAAGAGTAAATTTCGTGCAGATTAATAGTAAATAAACAGATGGATCCAGTCAATTAGGATGGAGACTGTTTACACCGTCATCTTTGTCCACCCCAGCAGTAAGTGTGTCCGTGTTGGAATCATCTCATGTTTTTCTTCTCTTCCAGGAAAGAAAATAAAGATTTCTGGGATTTTAAAATTTACTTGCAGTTGTTGACATTTCTTTATTTGGGCAGAGTATTAAAATAAGCCTGCAGCAATCAGTACAGCACAGTGTGAATCATTTCCACTTCCAGTTATTTGCAGCCTTTCCAAAGATTTTAGTTTTCCATAGCTTCATAACAGTTTAGTTTGTGACTAATGTTTATATTTGAAAAGAATAAAATATACCAAACATTTTCATTGCTGTTCTGCATGCTTCCTAAAGTCGTCTGTAACAAAATGAAAATCATTTTACTCTTAAATACAATGGTATAAAAAAAACATCATTTACCAGCTGCATGCCATGATCTGCTTTTGGTCTGGGAGTTTTTTTATTTTTTTTAACATGACGGACTGCAATGCGTAATTGACAGCCTTGACTTAAAAATAGAACAAAATCTAAGTATAGACATAAAAGACATTTAGGGAGTGTCAGAAACAAAAGCCCAATGCTCGTAACAGTCGTGTCTCACAGAGGGTGAAGGCTCATTACCACACCTGTGATTTCTGAGCCTAATTTACACCCAGACCTCCGTCACAGCTTCACTTCCTACCATCAAGCACAGACAGCCACGTGTGACTAAACATACATAACATAAGAGACTACAGATTGGTGATTGACTGCACAGTATGTTGACCCAAAGGGAGAAAGTTGCTGCAGCTCTGCTGTCGTCGTGTGGATTCACAGCAGCTTCTCACTCTTGAACCTACAGGCCACAGCTGTGATGAGCGCTGCTCCTTTCCCGCTGCCATCCTCTGACTTGAGGAAAGTCACCTCACACTGTGGGGCCAAATCCTGCAGGGTTTCCTGCATGATGCTTGAGAAACTTTAGGATACAAGAGGGAGAAGAAAAGAAAAAAAAATTAATGTTTACAGACGAGTTGGGGATCGTTGACCGGAGAGGCCCAGAGCCCCTCGGCTTCCTTCCCCCTAAACCTGCTTTCATTGAATATATCTGCGATTTAGAGCTCTAAGGGAGCCTGCTTGAAACAGAGCGATTTCAGCTGGATTTGTTTAAAGGAATAGTACACCCAAAACATGATTAGCCTTCATTTTCTACTCACCCCCATGCTGAACAACACTCTGGAGTACTTTTTTGATATCTCTTTTTTGATATCTCT
>NW_015150951.1:497978-512202 GCF_000732505.1 Cyprinodon variegatus
AGAGATATCAAAAAAGAGATATCAAAAAAGTACAAAAAAGAGCGAACAAACAACCAGCTCACATAACATTAAATATTATTATCAGAAACAGAGAAAATAATTTGTCATTAACTCTAACAATCCCCCCTTTTGCACTGACTTAACATTTCATTTTCAATAATTTTAAAGAAACTAAGAGTAGAATCAGGCAATAAAATGTTGTGCAAATTAACCTTAATTGCAACATCATTAGCAATATGATTTAAAATCTGTGAGAACTATAAGCTATTCCTAATAATTCAATTTATTCCTAATGTAAATAGCAGACAAAACTAATACTGCTTGTTTTTTAAGACAAGACTTAGCTTAAATTTATCAGGACTTTCACCTCCATTGGAGCAGCTGCAGAATGAAGGCCATTTTTAATTCATCTACTGAAATCGGAGTTCATCTTTTTCCATTTTCTCACGTAGCTCACAACTTTGCACAACTTTTACGTGAAGCTTTAGATCGGCTATTCTGTTTATTGATTGACATTCAAAATAGTTGATCTGTTTTAATAAACACCAGAATATTGTGGGGCAACAAAGAGATTTTCTATTCTATTCTATTCTATTCTATTCTATTCTATTCTATTCTATTCTATTCTATTCTATTCTAATCTAATATCACCAAGATTGAGAACATCATCTTAAAAGAAACCTCTGGGTTCCACGTTTTGCCTTTTGTGTGCTAAACCAAGCAGTCATCGTTCAAAATGTCCATCCTGAAGTATTTGCACCATCTATGCGAGGAAACCCTTGCTCCTAAAGATTTGCTTCTTATCAGGGTCTGCAGTGAGGCGAGTTTGTTTTGTTCTCCCAGTGTCAGCAGCAAGTTGGCCTTCTTAAGGTATCTGTGCTCAGAGTCTCATTGTATCCTCTGTATACATCTCTTTTATGACATATTCTGCTTTCCCAGAGGTAAAAGAGGTTAGCTCAAGCCTGTCAGTTCAGAACAGGGCAGACCAGATGTGGATGATGTTTATTTCTTCTCATTTTTGCATAAATTTGATCAGTTAAGTGCCATTACGATCGTCTCCACCAATCTTCAGTGTTTACTGTCTTCACTCTGGAACGATATTTTATTTTTCACAGCTACGAAGTAGACGCTAACTTTAACACTGTTAGCATGGCCACTATTTGGTGGCATCTTGTCTGATAATGTTTCTGTTTGTATCGAGAACCCAAAGCAGTGCCAGGTGAACATGTGCAAAAAGTAGCTCCTTTTAAAAAATATCTACTTTCTTGTTATTTCAGAATAGTGTCTCAGATATTAAGGTTTTTGAACCTAAAGATCTGATTCTCTTTTTTTAGATTTAACTTTTTTCAGTCAGAAAAACAACATGAAAGCCATCTGAACTCAGTAGGAAATATATCTAATAGGGTTTTGCAGCTTAAATCTATTTCTAAGCACTTTTGACCATTTGTTATTTTATCTAACCAGAATCACACAGAGTGTCACCAATTATCTATTTGTGAACAATTTCTTTTAGTGTTTGAATGCGGAAATCAGAGAGAGCCACCCTATCAGTTTGTATTGCTATAAGAAGCTGGAAACAAAACACTAAGCATCAGAAATCTTGAGTCAGAAAATATCAAAGCAGCTCAAATAAATAATGTTAATGTTATTTGACATTGAAATGAAACCCTTAAATTATAGTGAGCTTAGAGGGTTTTAAAGGTGTTATAAACAAAATCAACAGGATATGCTACATCCATAGCATACCGGCTGCCTTAAAGCAAATCCAGCTTGTTTTCTGCATCGCAACTAAAATGTCCAATAAAAAAATGAATAAAACGAAGACAATTCCCTGCAAGGCTAATTAAACGCAGTAAATAGCTTCAAGTTACTTAATCAGTCAAAGAAACATAAAGGCACCAAAAGTTGACAGTAAAAAAATGGAAGAGTTTACCTTGAGGAAAAATACTGAGGTTTTCATATCTCAAGATCTCTATTCTTCCAAAATATCTCCAAAAAATGGTTTAAGGTTTCAGTTTTTTGTGTTAAAGTAAAATAATAAACAAAACAGCAACACAAACATTAATCCTTTAATGCATTCATGTAATTCTGACTTGATAAAATTAAAAAATGTTTTTAAATAAAGTGTTCCTTACTGAGGATGCGTCTTGTAAAGGGTGCCGTCCACTCCCACAGTGATGGAGAGCTGATTCAGGTTGCGATTCTGTCGGATCTTGTCTACCAGAGCAGCTAGACCGGCGCCGCAGAGCTGAGCTGCACGGCGAGCGACGACGCTGCACACCTCCTTCACCAGAACGCTGTCGTCACACGTGGAGCCGGTGAGGCCCAGGTGCTGCAGGATGGAGCGGACCTGACGCATGGCCAGGCGGTCGCTGTGGGAGCAGGAACAGTCACACGTTCATGGACCAATAATGACCATATTTAGACATTCATTCATTTTAGCTCAATCACAACAGGACTCTGAAAACCAT
Organism: Cyprinodon variegatus; assembly: GCF_000732505.1. Classification (NCBI taxonomy): domain Eukaryota; kingdom Metazoa; phylum Chordata; class Actinopteri; order Cyprinodontiformes; family Cyprinodontidae; genus Cyprinodon; species Cyprinodon variegatus. The sequence continues at coordinate 500,450 of NW_015150951.1, forward strand.
TTGTGAAAGAAATCAGACATTTTGAGGGTTTTTCACTGACTGATTAAGTTCTTAGCTAAAGAAGGATTAAAACTGTGAAATATTTTTAATAGCTAAACATTTCAGCTTTTCAAAAATAAAAATAGAATCACATGAAAGGAGGTTTGGTGCTGATTGATTTATTTTCAGAATCATACGGCACCATACATTCTTTATTTATTAAACACTTTATTAAAACAAAACTCATCAAAATGCTGTAGCTTTACATGTGACAATGACAGTAAACTTAAAATAAACTATTAAACACGGATAAGCTTAAATAAGCTAAAAAATACTTAAAATGAAATAAAAAAGGTTAAAATAAAAAAACAAAAAATAAAAGATTAGAGTCATTCAAACTGTCACTATGAGAAAGGCTGTAGAAATTAAATACAAGAGCTGGATATCGATACAAATTTGAAGAATCGATTCACTTCTGACTCTGACGATAAATTCTTTTCGATTTGATCTGATGTAGTCCATTCCTCAAACTGGATTGCTGGTTAAAAAAAAAATCCAAAATAGGAATATGTATTTTTGTAGCACAGCTCTACTAATACTATGGCCAACAGACTGCAGATCACAGCGGTGTTAAAATAAAGCAGAAACATGACTGAAAGTAAGAAATGTTAGAAAATACGTTAGAAGTTTCCCTGAATTTAGTGTTTTCTTTTTTCAAGTTCATGAATCCCAACCTCTCTATGACGGCCTGTAAAACTGTGTGTAAAGGATATTATTTTAATTCCATGCAATATGTTTTTTAAGGACAAACTTCAGCAGTTAAGATTGTACATTTGTTTTAAATAGTAGCAATAGAGTGATGGAGTGGTGGCCTAATAGTTGAGGCATAGAGCTTGGATTCCTGAAATTCGGAGTTTGATCCCCACTCCCAGGGTAAAATGCAGAGGTAAATTTCTCCAATGTGAGATCAATAAAGTTCATTTATAATTATAAAAGGCTCAGGCTCTGTGCCATACTGCTACAGCTTCCAGTTGCACAAATATTTCAGAAACAGTAGAGCTTTAGGTTAGCTAACAGATGCATAACCAACCAGTTGTTTGGAAAAATATTCATAAAACTTGATCTTTTCAAATTCGTCTCGTTACAACCAAAAAATGGAGGCTATTTTATTGGGTTTTTATGACCTACAAAAAGCAAAAAGTAAGTTTTTTTTGTTGTTTATTTCTTAATAAATACAGCTCTGAAAAGCTTAGTGCACATTTTTGTTATCACAAAGATCATCTCCACCAGTTTCAGACTCTTGCCAATCTAATGTCTGATCTTTCATTTAGTTTTATAAACCTACCCAAAACCTATTTATATTTTACTGTATTTTTTGTTCCTTGGTCTTCACAATACGTACATTTTGCGCTCTAAAAAAATGCTGCTAAGACTTGACAGAAGGTGCAGTCTGTAGCAGGTTTTTTATGGGAACTCCTGCTTCCTCCCACGGCCCTAAAACATCACAGTTCGCTTAATTGGCATCTCTCAATTGCCTTTAGGTGTGAGTACATTGCAGTGTGTTGCTCTGTGACAGACTGGCGACCTGTCCAGGGTGCATCCTGCCTTTTTGCTCTAAGTGGAAAAGATGGAGCTCAAAGAACAGCTGGAATCACGCTAGCTTATAGGAGTGAGCTCTAATCCACTGTACCTTTGGTTTTATTCAGTGGTATTAGAGTAACAGAGCAGAATACAAGGTTACATTTTAGACTTTTAGCTGTAAACGGTTTGGAATAGCCTCGGTTTCTTTTCCTTTTACCTCACACTGTTGTGCACAAGGTGCTAATTTACCACATGAAATAACAGATTAAAATGTTATAAATGTTTTAATGTCTTAGGACTAAATGCAGAAAATGTTGAGGGGTCATAAATCCTTTCCCAGTGTACTGTACTCAGTAAATGATCTCATCACAGGCAGGTTGTCAGTAATAATGACCCTGTTTTCCTACGTTAAGCTATTTAGAGGCTCTTTCCATCAGTGATGTTTAGGTGTCATAGCTTCTAGTAAGAGATTAAATATTTAAAATATATTTTTAAGAGTTATTATATCTTTATAGACACAATATGAAGTAAATCATTGATTTATTGCAGTAAACTGAAATTAAAATATATGCTGTTGGCATCAAAAACAAGATGTTGAAATTGCAGAGGGCTAAGATAGGATTTAACACCATTAGTGGGAAGGTTGGTCAGAAGGTGACAACTGCTGTTCCAATTACTGAAGAACAGATGAAAACTGAAATGAAAGGAGCTGCCCTCAGCTGAGCGCCGTGGAAGATCTCCTTCATAGGGTGAGGAGGAGATCCAGAAAGGTGAGTGACTGGCCAGCAGCTGCACAGAACCAGCTTATTAATGACAGCTGGGACTAGACTATGGGAGCGCCACTGAAAACATGGTACAGCATAACGCCATTAGAGCCTGATTCCCACAAGGTTTGCACATCTTAAAGCAGGCAAAAACAAGTTTATAAGCGCAGAAGAGATTTAAAAAGAAAGGTGCAAAGTGATCTATGTTTGCAATTCAGCAGATAGTGTGCGCTAACCAACATGCCGCTCATATTCTAGTGACCGAACTGTGCAATTTCATGGAGGATATGCAAATATAAGTATTTGCAAAGCAATCAACAAATACAACTTTCTCATGATATCTTAATTTTTGAAATTTTACTTCAGTTATTTTCATCATTTTATTAATTACTTTTGTTCGTAGCATTCCGGTACATTTTAATTATTTAGCATTATGATATTTTTCATTACATTTCTATCAACATCATCTCCAACTTTATGGTTTAGAAACTCATCTTTCGTTTACAATCACTTTTAACCGCCTGCAAAACAGGCAATCAGCTCATTTTAATGGGTGGAACCACCAACATTTGTATAGTTACACTTATTCCAAGACACATGCAATTCAACACTTATTAGGAATCTTTGAAGATCAGACCCTAAATGTTTGTAACTACCGGTTCGGTAAGAAAAGTGTGCAGGCTGGCCACAGAACAGAATGCAAACAGCTATAAGTGGTTTATGTCTAAAGCCGAACCTGCAGCCTTACATCCTGCCTACATTTCATTTATAAGTAATTTATATGCAATCTGAATCCTGGTTCTCAGGGGATACAGGCTTCATGTGATCTCAATCACACAAATCAAAACAATGGGAAACAGTATCAAACTGATAAATGATCAAACTTATTGTGTTACCAAGATCATGAATTGATGAAATATTTGTTTTTATTAAAACCACACTTGTTTTGTATGCTTTCTTTAAGGAGCAACTGAAAGAAAATCTCATGTTTTAACTTTGACACATGCCCACAGAGCTCAAAAGTGTGACAACATTGGTCACACCAGCAACAAAAAAATCTGTCAAGTGTGACTAAAACGTCAATCAAAGCAAAACACTCTAAAGTCCTCAGCGGCGCTTTTCCACCCACACGTGATCAGTCTCACATCACATCACTGATCCTCTGCTGGAAGAGATGCCCTTCAGAGCATTGGGCTGTACTGTAAAGTGTTTGAATCACCTATGATACTAATTTTGTAAATTTGTTAAACTTGACTATTCAAAAAAAGTATATATATTTTTTTATGTCTTTCTTAGGGAAAGAAATGGATTTAGCTCCTCTTAAAAAGTAAAAAGAAGCCTCATTTTAATCTTTTCACAAAAAATAAAAGGACAAAAACAAGCTTTTTGAAAAACACGAGGACACCATGTCATCTTTTAGCTGGTTCTATCCCTCTTTGGCTGAAATAACTTTTAAAGGGTATTCTTTGAATAAAGCACAAATACAACTTTTAACCAAAAAAGCACCAAATACAAACACAGGTTACAGTTTAAGTCAAAAAGAGTCTTTTTTTGCCCCTTAGATGAAGTTTTAACCTTCCATGTTTTTTTTTAAGCTCCTGTAAATATAAAATGAACAGTATAAAAGATTCACACACCTCAGTTAACAACAAGTTCAAGCCTTTTCAAGGACTTTCCATAATAAATTCCCTCAAACTGAAGGACCATGAGTGGAAGCGTTTACCTCGTTTACCTAGTGTCATCAGTAGCTACCATTAAATAAAATAAAATATTGGAATTCAGAGCCGATGTGATTATATATGTGCCATGTAAACATGCCAGTGAAGAAAATTCAGATTAGCAGGATCGAAATGAAAATGTAATCCACCTCAGAGGGGTGGTTTATGTCGATCGACGCATGTTCCTTCTGCCTGAATTGATTTATTTTTAATGATGTCATTTGTCTCCTTAATCCAGCCAAATTAAACTTATTTAAAGCAAGAAATGTTACATCACCTTAAAACAACTTATAATTCTTATCAATATACTGAAAGGTATTGTGTCACATCTAAAGAACTGCAACCTTATCTTTAGGTTTTAAGCTTAATTAAACTAAAAGTTATGTAAAAAGGGGATTTTTCATACTTTTGGAATATTATGTAAAAAGGCTCTCATATGACAGTTAATGCAGATCCTAAAAATACGCACTACTGATATGTTTAGATTCAATGAAATTCAATACAATTCTTCAATTAAAAACAAAAACATGCATTATATATTTATATTTATAAAATTATTAAATTACCATATTTGGTTCTTAAGAACCATATAGGCAGGTTTAAAAAGTCGGACCCCTATAAACCGTCTAAATACTTCTGGAACCTTGTCTGAGCTTATCAAGGGGTGTCAGGTCAGCTGCTGTAGTGAAAGCTTAGCATTAGTCTTGTCATTTTAACTATTTGTAGAAAAACATGTTTCTATTCCTGCTGTGGTGCTGCTTCATCTCTGCATGTGGTTGTTGTAACCTTTTACGCTCTCGTACTATTCTCAGGCAGGACTCAGAGATTTTGAACAAACCCTAAATAAAAAGGTTGCTCCCAAAGGTAACACTGTTAAAAGGTGGAACCTAAGAGCAACAGCAGAGCAGCAGTAGTAATAAACTAGATCCTCTTCTGTATTGTAGCTGTAGCTCCATGGTAGATCTGCAAGGTCTCAAATGCTTTTCTCTTCTTTTCACACAATTACCTTGACACAAGGGGCTGAGAGAAGGAAACAGAGACAGACTGTTTGTTTGGATAGCTCACCTTTCAATCTGTGACAGAAACTTGGTCTCAAAGATGCCCCGGGTCTTCAGCCGCTCTGACAGTTTGCCTCTGAACAGCAGACCCTTAGCGGTGAAATCCATTAGCACGTTCCTCACTATCTCTCCCAGGTACATGCCACTAATCATCTTCTCATACCTTAAAATAAAAAAAAGACACATTAACAGCAAAGTTTTCACACCTGCCAAACTGTACCATGTGCTGTCAGAGAGCTGTTCTTTAAGGACATATTTTCCCGCTGTCTGCAGAGTTTTTGGCGCACAGAAATGTCCTTTCCAGCTCATGTAGGATTACTGTCATGTAGGTTGTACTTATAAATATCTACACCAGCAGCGACTAAACAGTAAAGATTCACAATCTAAAATTATATAAAACTTTAATTATATAAACCTATATTAACTTTGGAACTGTTAGAAGAAATTACATGTGCAATACATTATTTGAAAGCTAACACCCTCAAAATTGGGTGAGTAGAACACAGACCAACCTGCATCAGTTCAAACATGACTCAAAGTTGTTGTTTTTTTATTCTCGGAAATGATAGGTCTTTTTTGAACAGCAGTAATAAAGACATTCTTGAAAAAAAGCAGGTTTTATTGTAATACATTTGTTCTACATCGTGTCAACCACACGTGCAGAAAATTTTAGACCTCTAGCTATAACAGTTCCAGAGCTGTGGGGCTTTGAACTTTTGGTGTCAGCTTGGAGCTGCGCGCAATGGCTCCACCTGCTGGTAAAACATTTATCCAGGGTTCCTACAGCATAAGGCAAGTTAAATTCAAGACTTTTTAAGACTTTTTCAGGCCACTTGAAATAAAAGTTTAAGACCAAATTCGCAAGAAACACAAGAAAAACCTGCTTGCGACAACTTAACCCAAAATTTTATTTTAACATAAACCACTGCACTAATGTTTCAAATTTTGAAAAGCTTCCCTTACAGGAAGAAACCTAAAAACACACAAAGGACAGATATATTTTAACAATTATTTAACTGAATTCACAAACTTTGTTTAAGCAGGGAACAAAACAAATCAGTTTTAAAGCCACAACATAACCAGTGCTAAGTCTTTTTTACAATTTTTTTTTGTATCGTTTTCTTAGTATATTTGGTTTGGTGAGTGGAGGCTGAGAAATAGATTTTGACGCTTTGTGTTTTGCGCTTCGCACTTGACTCCCCTGCCTTAATTCCCATCGTTACGAGCTTGAATGACTTCTTGCACAAAATACACCGTGCCTCATATATGTTCCCTAGTTTTAGCCATGGAGAAAACTCTTGGCTGGATAGACAATTTTCATTACATTTACACTTGCTCAGATTTTCCAGAAAAAAAGTAAATGGCGCATTTCCCAAATGTCCCGGCTGCAACAACGCTTTTATTGGTTCCGTTATCGGGACGGAACCAATAATGGCGAGCCGTTTTTTTTTTTTAAATAAAAAAAAAGTAAATTTGAATGTTTTATTTAGAATACAAAAATAAATCATATAAAAATAATCCTATTTATGATGTTTTAAAAATTAAGTCCTACAAAAGACTGATTTAAGACATTTTAATACCAATTAAGGCCTCCTTTTTTATTTATCTCTTGTTGTTTTGGTGGTGTGGATTATCATGTTTCTTGAGTCTTTGAATCCAAAGTATTTCTACATGTTCCTGTGTACTAAATGCTGCCTCTGCTCCTGCTGCTCCTTTCCTCTTTCTGACATATTTATGTGTCCTGATTTTTTCTTTTCAAACTACACCTGCATGTCACACATGAGAGGAGTCTTCAGCACAAAGCAGAGCAAACCAGATGACAGATAAACAGGATGGTTTAGCAGCCAATCCGACCTTGTGGCGTCGCCATTGTCTGCTCCGTTGTAAAGGGGGGAAAACACTCTAAGTGTTTGTCTGTAAGTCATGTAGCTGCCATTTTAGAGTTGAGGCTGTGCACCTTCCAGGGACTGGTCTTGACATAAAACTAGGATTCAACAAACTTTAGCAGATAAAATCTAAAACCGTTTAAGGTCTTTTAGGTCTATCAGGGTTCCATTTTAAACATTAAAAGAATTTTCAGAAACTGTATTTAACTTAGTTGCTTAAACAAGGTAAACTTGTTTAAGGTAAACTTGAGTTTTTTTTTTTTTTTACCAAAACTGTAAAAAGCATTTTTACTCATAGGTTAGCTAACCTCTAATCTGTACTTTAGTATGGTGTAAAACCTAAAAACAGCTATTGACGATACAGTTTAGCAAACCGGCTATAATTAATATTTCATAAGCCAATTTCTGTGAATTGCACAATTTCTTATTGTCAAGTTTGATTGTTAAAGGTGTATGAAAAACAAACTGTCAAACAGATGTTTAAGATGTCTGGATGCTTAAAATGAAGCTATAGTGAGCATTTAAACTTCTTTCTTCTTGAGTTTGTTCGTATTATTATATCATTAAGAAAACTTTGAACTAATTCGTCTGCATGATTTGATTGAATTATCTTGAGTTGACTTGTTGTGAAAGGGTGTCATATAAATGAAATTAATTCAATTGAAATGCAGATACCTCTGTTTCCCGGGGTGATTGGAGCATTCATCCACAGCACGGTCAAACTCTGTGCAAAAGTCATCCAGTTCACCATTTTCACCAAACGCTCCCCATTCTACATTGACACACATGCGGCCTTCGTTTCCCTCCACCGTCTCAATGTTGTGCATCTCCTCCATGTAGCAGGCGTTGGTTCCTGTGCCTGAGGCAAAGACAGAGGTATCAAAAAAATGCTAATGATGTTAGTATGTTGGTGAAAGCATTAAAGAAGATTCCTTCACAGTGAACACGTGTTATAATAACCAAGCAAGGTAGAACAGAAAACACTGACTTACCTACAATAAGGCCCAGCTCACATTGGGGGTCCTCATAGGCACAGGTCATCATGGTCCCCACTGTGTCATTTACCACCGCCACAAAGTTCAGGTCAAATTTCTAGATTTAGAAACACAACACCAAATTACAGATAGGAACAACTACAAAACCAATATAAGAAACCAAAAAAAAAAGGAAAAAAAAGTCTATTCACACATATGATCAATAGGGGGAGCGTGAAGAAGTATAACCCAAATTAAGCCAAAATATTTATGTGAAAAGCATAGGAGTTATTTAAATGGTCTTCATATAATGCAGTTTAGCACAGGACCTCTACAATCAGCAAAACAGGAGCTTATCATATATTTGACTTATAGATGAAATGTAGGCAGGATGTAAGTCTGCAGGTTCGGCTGCAGGTTCACCGTAAGGCATAAACCACATATAGCTGTTTGCAAGAGTCCCACATTTGATCTCATTGCAACCACAGCATAAGTTAGATTTTGTAATGCAACTCAACATGAAGTGGTAAATGTAATGTTTTAGTTTCTTTTTCTAAAATAAAATCTTCAGGCGCAATTACCCTGAAACCACTGAGTAAAATACAGCACAACCAGCTGTCTGTAGAAACAGCTAATTACTGATTTTTTTTTTTATTCTGGTGTTGTGAGACAGTCCAGTAGGTGTTTTGGAGAACATCAATGAGCAAAAAAAACCTCATGACTAAGGAGCAGTCATGATAAATCCAAACATTCAGTCACAACATTATGAAAATCGGTAGAAGGAAACTCTGAAAAACGCAGCAAAATGTGGTTCTAGAACATAAAGCATTGATGTTAGTTGTGTTAGTTTCTCACATGTAAAAGCCTCAAAATATATTGAAGTTTGTGTTTTTAACACAACATAATGTGAACTAATTTAAGAGCTAGGTAACTTTAGTATCCACATGGTAAAAGCAGGCAATTTGAAATGCTTAGAAAAAGCATGGCTGAAAAATGTCTTGAAGTAGTAACTGACAATGATGTGGTAACTCCAGCTTTTTTTTTGCCACCTTTCTTATTTGTTTATTGTCATCACACTGTCACAGAGTCCAGAGTAACCAAATTAACTCTGCATTTAAACGATCCCCCTGGGGAGCAGTGGGCTGCTATTGTGCAGCGCCAGGTGTGCGGTCTGAAGGATCTGGCTCAGAGACCCAGAGAGGCAGTGGGTTTCGAACTCACAACCTCAGGATTCCAAGTCCTATGCCGAATGAATAGACCCTAAGGACTTATCTTCTGCCTTTCTCTGCCACTCTTTTTTTTTTTTGAATCTCAACTTTTTTTTATTTTAAGGTTTAAATCATGGACTTTTTTCTGGGTATTTAGATTAAACAATGAAGAACCACAAAAATGATCTGTCATTGTATTAAACCAGGAATTAGATGGGGCCCATATTAGCCAGTACTCGAGTTGAGGGGGAATGAGGAAGAATGGCATCCTCCTTCAAAAATCTTACAAATCATTCGCCTCCTAAAATGACCATCCCCCCATACGATCCCCGGTGACATCTTACTGAATATGTAAAATTTCTACTATATATTAACAGTAATGGCAATAATATTGCCCTTTTAAAATTTGGTGGGCTGTGGGCTTACGAGTAGCCTGAGCTTCATAAATAAAATCAAAGAAGTGTCCTACCATGACTATGAACCTGTGGGACATTTGTCCCTAACTATATAGGGGCAGTGATAGGCATGCCAGTCAGGGACATGTAACAACCAAACCATGCATATTGCTTTAGGTTTATGGACTATGTTAATTAGGCAGCGATGATTCCAAAAAAATGAAATTAAATTCCACCATCCCCCTTCTTTTTTTTTTCTTTTTTTTTAACAACTAGACTACTGCACATAGCACCTCGAAAGAGTTTAACTGCTCATCGCTTTAACTCATAGGCAAGGATTCCTCTTTCCCTAACCTTCATACACTCACTCCTTTTTAAATTCTACACCAATCGACAAAATAAAACGTCTAAGCTTTCGGTTTCTGCCCTACTAATGCAGGTCGAAAATCTGGACTAAAGGTCGTTGGCTTCTTTCAATTAGAATTTCCGTTTCCCCTCTGTGCCTTCCTGCAGAAATCAAACTCGAAATCAAGCTGTGACCTCATCTGTATGAAAGCCTTAGGCAATGTTCGCCGAACATCCCACACACTGAATCTCTGCCTCCCATAAAGCACTCTGAAACTCTCGGAAGAGGTTAAAAAGGACTGCCAGAGTTAAAGTGACATCTTTGGAAAGAAGAGAATGCAAGCAGAAACCTGTGTCACAACATGAACACTTATATGCTTCTTTAAAGAATAAAAGTATACTGGAAGTTCTGTGACCACGGATACATTTCACATATAAGAAGAAATAAATTAATTGAACATTTAGCATAAGGCATTAAAGAATAAACAAGTAAGCCTCACATTGCCAAATAAGTGGTTAAAAAATGGCAGCAGCAACAAACAGAAGTCTTCTATTTATGTTCCCTCCTCGGGTTGGGATAAAGATAACTGTCCAAGTGGGGGAAAAAATGTTTATCGTTTCCACAAAATGTGGAGGAAAGCATGAATTTAATCACATTTTTTAGATTAATAAGACGAGGTAAATAAGCCTGGAGAAAACCCAATTGTCTTAAAGCTTGGATTAATAAACACTCATCCAAATGCCCCACCAATTATAACAACCTAACAGCATTAAGTCAAAATGCCAGCAGCTCTATTGTACCGTCTAATTAAACCACATCAGAGTGATATTAGTGCTGCCGGCGTGATGGGAATGAATGACCAGTAATGGCAAATAACTCTCACACTGTGGAGGTTAACTCGGAAAAAATGATTGAAATTACATTTCTGTCTATTAAGTTTATCAAGTTCAAGAAAATTGTGTAGAAATAATTTTACAACCATTTAAAAAGCGACTGTTTCAGATGCTGAAATGACTGATCTTAGTTCAGAACAGCAAACATTTAGAATACAACAGCAAATATTTGGATGTAATAAACTGTTGTACGAGCTGGGGGGAAAATCAGTCCAATAATAAAGTAAAATAAAGCTTTTATTTTTTTTCTCTACAGTCATGGTTGGAGTCCACCACTGCTGTTTCAGCTGGACTTGAATGAAGCAACAGGCTCTGCTACTCAGCGGCTGTTCCAAACGTTTCATTTCCCAATTCTCCCGAGTGGTGTCCGACTTTACACGAGTTAATAAAGTGAATGTGATTGGTCGATTATCAAGGGGGCGGGATTGTTGTGGCGGAAGGTTCGCATGCAAGTTTGAATGTGACTGGTTTCTGGGAAGCATCTTGCTAACCAGTTAGCTACATAGTGCTACTAGGTTCCCAATGGGAAATTCCATTGGGACCAAGTGGCACTAAATTGGTGACTTAGAAACGACACTGTCAAGGAACGCTATGGACAGCGGAAACATTAAGAGGAGGAGAGTTTTTTTGTCTGAGGTCATGGATGAGTCTCCTCCATCATACATGCGTATATTAGCGTATATTAGCTGCGACATATGAATCAAGAAGCTATGACTGAAAAAATGTAATTGACAGATGACCGCTGATATATGATTGGCTTAATTTAGGAGTACAAGCTGATGTATAACAAACTGTCCTGCATAAAATAACGGGAAAAAAACACAGATTTAAAGCTACAGTGTGTAATTTTCAGCGACATCTAACGTCCAGACTGCAGACCGCAGCAACATGAACATCTCCCCCCACCGCTTCTCCCCCCCAACAGTACGGCGAGCGTTACGGGACAAAATG